>NC_057814.1:219831456-220131456 GCF_018294505.1 Triticum aestivum
AAGCGCAAACTTATATTGTCGTCGTCCTTTTTTTGGGGGGGAGGGGGGTGGGTGGCTGGGTGCTACGCGTCCGTCCGACACACGCGATCACCCCGACAGGGCTATGCTTCGGTGCCTTAAGGCACCGAAGCAGCGTCCACCCCGACATGACCCTGGTCTGCCTGGTGCGCCTACATTTGAGAATGCAAACGAATCTTCTTTCATTTGCAAACGAATCTGTATGTATTACCATGCCCATGTTTTCCTTGCAATAATTAGTCATTCGAAACGAGATACTCCATCCGTTCACTTTTGTAAGTCGTTTCAGACAACTTAAAATGAACTGTTTTGCACATTGTCTGAAATGTCTTCAAGGTCTTATAAAAGTGAACAGAGGGAGTACTATAAATTAATTAATGAGGAGTTATTTGAAAAAAATCGAAACGGTACCCACGCTAACGTGGATTAGAGTGTGTGTCACATAATTAGTTATTTGAATTAGAGTGTGTGTCACGTAGTTAGTTATTTGAATTAGAGTGTGTGTCACGTAGCGATCTCCAATTCTAACGTGGATTTCGCATTTCACTGTATCCACGCTACTTTTTAATACAAATTCATATGTATATGATGAACACCATGGTAGTGAGAAAACTTTTGGATGGATTCAAACATATGACCTACAAAATAGCACAACAAACTGAGTCAATGTCAACTTTTCGAAACTTAGTATGGCACGAATTCGAAATAATTACCCGTATGCCTGGTCCTCGGTTCAAATCTTACAATGTACACCGAATTGAAACATCGATATTAAGTCTCGTACTATGTACATTCAAATGTTGTTTTTAGCCCCCCCCCCCCCGCACAAACGCTACATACTTCCTGTATCGGTCAATCTTCCTCTCCTAACCACCTTAGGAAGCTATCGGTTTCCAACACACGTTCATTCTTTCTCTCCATGTTTCGATCTCTAAGTCTCTCAACTACACAACCCCTTTTTCCACTCTGTTACCAAATGTATTTACCTCACACACCCGCCATTGCACCCCATGCCGAGCTCTCTCTCTCTCCCCCCTCTCCCTCTCACCCTCTCGCGCTAAATACATGCATTGCCTATCTAGCCCCCCAACCTCTCGTGCGCACGCACGCACGTTGTATATCTAGGTCACTCCCTCGAGACTGTCTCACTCTTTCTTCCGCACGGCGGGCCACACTCGCTCAATCTCGCTCTCTTTATCTGAGTCTCGTTTAACCTCGTTTTCTTTCACACACAAATGATATATCTCCCTGTTCGGGCCTCGATCGACACACTCTATACTCTCTCACGCAGATTGTCTATCTAGGTCAGTCCATCCAAGCCGCCGCCACTCTTTCGACCTCATGGTGGGCCACGCTCACTCAATCTCTCTCTCTCTCTCCGTATGTCTCGATTGACCTCGCTCTTTCTCGGACAAAAACGATATATCACCATGTTTGAGCCCAATTCGACCTATTCACATTGTATACTCTCTCACGCACATCGTCTATCTAGGTCACTCTCTCCAACCCGTCTCACTCTTTCGATCGCACGGCGACCCTATGTGATCGGTTGACCTTGCTTCCTCCCACGCACAAAATATATCTACACGTCTGTGACTGGATCATCTCTCAAGCTCTATCTTACAGCCCTCACCCTTGCCAAAAAGCTCAATCGGACAATATCTCTCCAGAGCATATATATTTGTTCAATGAATGTCGGACCACACTCACTTTGTCTCTCTATCTATATGTCTCTCGATTGACCTCGCTTTCTCACACCGTATCTTCCACGCGTTGAAGCTACTACCTCTCCATCCCTCGCAAAGCCGGAGCTATTTACATTGCGAGGGGCACTCCAACCTTGGATTAATTTGTGTAGGCATTTATTCCGGTCGGTTTAGATTATATTTTCGTAGCATTCGGCCCACAACTACTCCAAACACCGTTGCAACCCACGCAACTCCCCTAGTTGATTTCCCTCTGGCTCGGTCATCGCTCTCTCGCACGTCCTTTCTCGCCTTCAACGTCGCACCATGGTATTATTGAAAAAACTATGTTGTTCTCTTTAATTATTATAAATAAGCTACAAAACTACACACCGATAGTCCACTTGGAATGGAACAAATTTCGACCCACAAATTAAAGTGCTACAAACTACACACCGAGGGGCCCACATGTCATGAAACAAATTTGGACCCATATACAAATTAAAAAATAAAGGACGAGGATCGAACATGCGACCGGGCCTTCAAGCCGCACGTCAATAGGCAACATACGTAGAATAGCAATGTTTGTTGTACCCCCTTTGTTCACATAATGTTTTTATATTACCACAGCCTAATTAATGGATAACATGTAATATTATTTTTAGTACTATTCGCCTTCACTTACTGGTGGGTTCCATGTGTGCTCTCTCTCTCTCCTCCCCTTCTGCGTTTAGACGCACGGGCAAACAGGAAGAACTCGCGGGCGATGTTGCCGTTGACCATATCTGGACGCGTTCACAAGTCACGGCACCAGTTTCACGTACTAGCAGCACTAGTCAGTGTGTACGTGCAATGCACGTTAATTTGGAAGTATATTAAGTGCATGCGGATATTAACTACTAGGATATTATTTGCGTGTTGTCATGTGATTAGCACTATTTTTGGCATGAAATTAACTGCACGCTAAACGTGTTGAGCGCTCGACATTGAAGCAGTCTAGGTCGTTGGATGACAAGGAATACATGTGGCTTGATGACGTTTTATATTTAATTTGATACGGCTCTAGCAGAACATTCAATCGATCAAACCATACATTTCGTTCAGTCTGACTCCGACTTTAAATTATACGACGATCGATATAAAATAAACGGAAATGATAAACGTTCGGATTTTAAGCATGGCAATCCGAACGTTTTTCATGGCAAATTTAGATTACGCGGCGGCGGCGGGGGCGTCTCGCGGTGGGAAGCGGCTCCTCTGCCGTGCTCTGTGTGTCGTCGGGCCACTGACCGACGGCGACGGCGGCGTCTTGCGCCGTTGTTGGCGTACTCCTGGACGTTGGCCTAGCTTCAAGGAAGGCCAAAATGTTCTGGACTTCGGAGCGAGTCAACTGGCGGGAGGAGGCGACTGGCGTTGGTGCAAGGAAGCGGTCGACGGCGGCCATCCATGCCGCTGAGGGGGCACTGGCACCCGCGCGGGGACAGGCGCTGTCAACGGCGCGGCGGAGACATTCGTGTGCACGGGCACCGGCACGGGCGCGCACGTCAGTGCACGCGCAGGCGCATGCGCTGGCAGGTGCACGGGCACCGGCACGGGCGTGCGCGTCAGTGCACGCGCAGGCGCATGCGCTGGCAGGTGCACGGGCGCGTGAAAGTCGGCGGGGACCTCGTGGAACCCCGTGGGATCAAGCTCGGCGACAATGTGCGGCTCCCAGCCCATCAATGCCACGGGGATGGGCGCTGGCGCAGTCGGGGCGACGGGAGCCGGAACGGGAGCGGGGACAGGCGCGGCGTCTTCCCGCAAGGCCAGTTCAAGCTCGTCCCAAAGCGCCTTATGTTCTTGAGACTCCGGCTGGGTGTCTTCCTCAGGAAACTGGAACACTAAGGGCAGACCATCGTGATGCGGCATGGCGTACGTTTAGGTCAGGCTAGTTGGAGGTAGACGACAGGAGAATCGGAGAGGAAGAGAGAGGATTGTAGCGATACCGGGTAGTGCGGGGTTGATTTTAAACTGCGGCGCCGGCGACATTAAAAGTGGGAGCAGTTGGGACGACGGTGGGCGGCGGAGCCTGGTCAAAGGGCTCGCCTCCCGGTGAGCCTGCACAGCGGTCTGCTCGCACGCCTCCCTGACAGCCGGCGCAGCGGTCTGCTCGCACGCCTCCCGTCGACTCACACGCTTGCTCGGACGGCACCTGCCGATGAGAAGCGGGGACTCGTGGCGGCACGTAAACGCCCACGGTTTCAATAGTGAAAGCGTTCGCCTTAACGTGACAGGTCTTTGTTCCAAAATACCTTGGCTCTTCATTTGTGCAACTTGTCATAAGCAGCTTGTCTCAAATTGAAGAAAAAACTTACGAAGTAATATTTGTGCCATATCACGTGACCATGCTTAGTTTCAAGAATTTATGCTCACTTTTGGATTTTCTGAAATTTAAGATCCAGGATTCGAAACAATATCATAACCTGCATCATGCAATAAATTTTCAAGCCGTACATCTGTCCTGTTGTATTTCTTAAGAAAGGATTTGGTCAAACATTTTGCTTAGTTAGACTTCAGACAAGTTATATATGCAGAGTAAAAGGATAATCCCTCCGTACCAGTGCATTGCCTGATATATTAACTCAAGTACTAGGCACGAACAAACGGGCTCAATTCTGTGCTCATCCTGGTGTAGTAGTAGTAGTACTAGGCAATGCAGTTGACGGGTGACCTTGACGAGCGGCGACCGAGGGAATTGAACCGTGCTCGGCACGGTAGGTAACGTTGTCTAGTTACTAAAGCATCCCTCCGTTGTTCATCGGTAGTCATTATGGACCGGGGACATGAGGGGAATTTCCTAGGGCTGGAATTCTGGCCGCCAGATATTTCGACTTGAAACGCTGAGGCTCGACTGGTTGGGGTTGCCTAATGTGCGTACCACGCACGCCACCGAAGGACACGAGCCCGGTTTTTTTAGGATCAACACGAGCCAAGGTCTGGCTGGTACGCCGTTGGGTCCTACCATTCGAGAATACGAAAGGAACCTTTTAAATTGCCGAACGAATCTATGTGTATTACAATACCCGTATTTTCCTTGCAAATACTAATCTCAACGTGGTAATTGATTTATGACGAGTTGTTGAATTAGAGTGAGTTTGTGATATAGTGATCTCAACGTGGATTTCACATTTCATGGTATCCCTAGTAAGTTTTCCAATGCAAATTCAAATTTAAAAGATGAACAATATGGAGGTGAGAAAACTTTGTATGTATCAAGCATATGACCACACACACACACAGAGACACACACGCACGAACACAACAACAATCCAATAAGTATAGTGCATCTATTTTTCCAAACCATGCATGTATGACACGAATTCAAAAATACTCCTTCTATTCCTAAATATTAGTCTTTTAGAGAGTTCAACAAGTGACTACATACGGAGCAAAATGAGTGAATCTAGACTCTAAAATATGTCTATATACATCCGTATGTGCCAGTCCATTTGAAGCCTCTAAAAAGACTAATATTTAGGAACGAAGGGAGTAAAATGTAAGACATCCATGGTCCTCAGTTCAATATTTAAAATGAACATGAAACTGAAACATGAATATTAAGTCTAGTACTACAGTACATGCAAATGTTGTGTTTAGGCGGAGCTATGATTGTCGGGGGTCAACCCCTCGACCTTAGATAAAATTGTGGAGCTCTGTTTAGGGTTGTTTAGATTATATTTGTCCCCACCCTCCCAACCACCGATTGGTTGTGCACCCCCACCCCTCCTCCCCGGGAGAATATCATGTGCCCCCATACCTTAGATGCTATATGCCGATACGAGTTGCTTGGAGCTTGTAGATCTGAGATATAGCAGCTCACATGATGTGTCTTAATATTTTTGCAGGAAACCTTGATGAGTTTGAGAATTGCACACAATTTGTACAAAAACTACTTAGATGCCCTTTGATCCCATATCCAACGACCTCGAAGCTCGTATCACCGTAGCATCTAAGATGAAGGAGGACATCATATTCTCCTGTATGTAAGAATATCATGTGCTACCACACCTTAGATGCTTTGGTGATACAAGCTCTTCGGAGGCGTTGGATTTGTGACCCAACACCTCCTCGGTGGTTCGAATGGTTTTTTGCAGAAAAGCCCCAAAAGAGTTCGGCCACTGCTTACAAGCACAAAGACTGCTCAGATGCCATTGGATCTCAGATCAAACGACCTCCAAGCTCGTATCACCGTAGCATCCAAGCTGCGATAGCACCTTATGTTTTCTCGCACGGGAGAGTATGAGGTGCTCCCGCACCGTAGATTCTATGGTGATACGAGTTCACTGAGATCTAACGGCCCACAGTAGGAGGTTTGAATGTTTTTGCAATATACGACTGATAGAGTTTGGGAAATGCGCAGAAAGTACAAGTACTACGCATGTGCCATCTGATCACTGATCATACGACCTAGATGCTCATATCACCGTAGCGGGTAATTAAGCTACGGGGAGCACCTAATATGAGCACCGGGGAGCCGTTGGATCGAAGATGCAGCGGCACACACGAGGCCTGAATGTTTTATTTGCAAAAAAAACCTTTGGAGAGTTTGGAAATTGCGCATAATTACAAAGACTACTCCCAAGCCATTGGATCTCACTTCCAACGGTGTAAAAACTCGTATCACCATAGTATCTAAGCTGCGGGGTGGATGTGATATTCTATGCCGCTGTCATTTTTGTTCGTAAACTTGCAAAATACGTGTAACTCGTGCCGTTACTTGTCTAACCGCGCAAAGTGTTTGTTCAAAAAAACCATCCTACACTGAAATATCGGAACAACACACGGGGGTCCCACTTGTCATTAATCAAATTTGGACCTAAAACTAACAAATCTGAAAGACGAGATTCGAACTGGCAACCTGGACTACAAAGCGTAAGTCGATAGCCTGAAAAAACGAACGGTTGTTGGCTTTGTCCCATAACTTGATTTTATACAGTACTTGCGTTGAGTAGAGTAGAGGGAGTGCCTCGTCAACACGTGCATGACCGTTGTCTCACTTACTGGTGGGTCCCAGGTCTGCGATCTCAATCTCTCTTCTCTCCATCGTCTAACCTTTGCACGGGCACACACGAAGAGCGGCGCTAGCTTGCCGTGGTGTTATTACAACTAAAAAAAGCTTGGAAAATAGAAGAATCGCCTAGAACAAGAGACGTTGTGGCTGGTCGAGACGGAGCTAACCACATCTATCCTCCGTGCCACGTTTGCATGATGAAGCTGTGTGGCTAGTGGGGTGTTTTCGACCGACTGGCTGGGTCCCGAGGTCGAACCATAGGTACTACGTCTGATACAGTATATTTTTACACGCACATTTTTCCTCCGTGCCGAGACGTGGCACACCCTACCGCGCGGTTTCGGGGTCCTCCCGGGTGGTGCACGCATATATTCTTCCTGACGTGGGACGCCCTACCGCGCGTTTTCTGGGTCCTCCTCGGTCGTAGCGCCGAAGCAAGTAAATGAGTCGTCAAATCACGAAAGACCACCTTTCCCGCCGAGTACATCAGTGAAGCACGGTGGCTAGCTAGTTGGGCTAGTTCGACCGATTAGCTAGGCCGCCGCCACATTTGTTTTTTCACCCCTTTTTTATCTACTTGCCGGCAGGTAAATTTAAATATCCACCGCGGCGTTGCTCTGGTGTTTGGGTGCGGCAGGATTTTTAATTTTTTGATTGACGGGAGCAGGCGCGGCAGGATTTTTAATTTTTTGATTGACGGGAGCAGGCGCGGCAGCAATTAGTCACGATGACTCCGCCTGTAAAAACCCACTGCTCCCTGATGTGAGAAGTCGTCGACTGGTGTTTTACCGTGGTGAAAACCAAAAGATTCCCCGCTCCCTCCGCCTTCCCGTAGATTGCATTGCCTTTCAGCCGTTTCGCCCCCTTTGCTTCCTCTCCCCATTGCTTCTACCTGGTGCCATGGCGGCGCAGCAGATCACGGAGTCCGAGGTGAGGCGCCTGACACAGGAGCTCCATGTCAAGGATGCGGAGCTCAGGGCCAAGGACGTGGAGCTCCGTGAGCTCAAGGAGGAGAGGAGTGCCATGCTCCTCCGTTATGTGCGGGAGTTCACGGAGCTTCAAAAGCGGCAGGCGTCCACCACAAAGATGCTCGAGGCGTCGGCGGCGTTGCTGCAGAAAGCGGGAGATACGATAGGCCGTCAGGGGAGCCGGCTGGAGCGCGAGCGGGCCGATCGTGACGAGGTCCAGGATCGCCTCAGCCACTTGGTGAACCAAGTTGCCACGCACGTGTTGCGGCTGCGCGATGCCTACCGTCGTGCCAGCGCGACGATGCCGGCCGTCGGGCTAAACCCGTTCGACCACCCGGTCGACTTCAACGAGCTGCGGCTTCCTGACCTGGTCTCCTTCTTCACCTATATCTCCGAGGAGCTGAGCCGTCTCCGCGCGATGGTGGGGGCTGAGCTGGACAAGGAGGGGTTGCGGGCTGCCGTCGCCGTTGCCGGGCGAATCCTTTCAGGGCTCCGTCACCGGAATCCATTCGTGCCATTGGACGCCGTCTTTGACGAGCTGGCTCCCGTCGACCGGGAGCGGGCTCTGCGGGCGGTTGCACCCTGCATCACCAACGTCGTGCGCCTCGAGAAGCAGAGGGACTTCGGTGGTGTTTAGGCGCCCTCTGCATGGGCATGTCCATGTCTCGGCGCAACATGACCGTTGGATCAAACTCAGACGGTGCAGATCAGTCACTGTAGCACAAAGCGTGTGGGTGTGTTTGGTTGCATTCTCATCTCAATATAGTTGTTTCCTCTTCGTGTATTTTTGTCAACCTACTAGTGTGGACTCATGCACCCTTCATGCACTCTGCCAAACACCCAAAAGTGGGTCGAGAAGGGAACTTTTGCTCCCATCCCGTGCACCCTTCATACACCCTGCCTAACACTATTCGTGCTTCATATGGTTCATGTTTCGTGGAGTACTGTAGCACCGTACTCTCCGTGCGCTGTGGACCTAGTTCTGTTAACATTGATCTCACCGTTCATTCTCGACCGGACAGTCGAAAAAGCGGTACTATGTTACATATAGGAGTAGTTGACATGCGCACAACATCATTTGTTATCCTCATATCTTACTACACTAGCAACAAGATTGTGTAGTACTGACGTATGAACCACTGCACATGCCTAGTAGTAGGAGCACTGTGTATGTTCAAGTGGCTGCCGTGTTTCGCACTCCTCCGTCGTAAGAGTGGAAACGCTTGCTGTAATCATTTTTTTCTTCAGAAAAACAGTGGACACGCTCTACCGTGCGGATCCTCCTCCAGCCATGCACTAAATTACTCACTTTCGCCGACGTGTGGGACAGCCAGCACCTGGGTCCACCAGCCATGCACTAAATTACTCCGTAGTAGAGTGACGGTAGACTACCCCGATCGAACCGCCGCAGTAATGCCCAATGAGCCGTCAAATCACAAAACCCCCTCCTTTCCAGCAGTAAGTTGGACGGACGAAGCAACCATCATTTCACTCTTCTCTCTCAGCTTCCTCTCTTGAAGAAAACCCCCACTCGCTTCGCTTCTCCCTCATCTCGTTCCTCCTTTCACTCTTCTCTCTCAGCTTCCTCTCTTGGATGGACGCCGGAGCACCGGCCGACGTGATGTCTATGGCTCTGGCCAAAACCGTCGAGGCTCATGGTACGAAGAAGCGCAAGCACCCCGCCGAGACTACCGCAGACAAGCTCAAAGCCATCGCCCTGTCCAAGCCCCCCTCTCCGGGATCCCTCATTAAGCAAGTCCAGGTAATGTCTCTTGTTGACGATCTTTTTCTCGATCTTGATCGTGTTTTTTCATCTAACACGCAGTACTAGTACTGGTAGTACAACTTTCTGGGTGATCTTGCATGTGATTTTAGTGTGCCAAATGACGGTTCTAAATTCCTCTTTTGACCAAAACATGCGAGAGGTTGACACTGATTTCTTATAGATTACTTTCAACTACTCCCTCTGTCCCAAATTTCTTGTCTTAGATTTGTCTAGATACGGATGTATCTAATACTAAAATGTGACTTGATACATCCGTATCTAGACAAATCTAAGACAAGAATTTTGGGACGGAGGGAGTACTTTATGAACATCAATGCTACCTTTTAAGAGGGTATATTTGCCTCAGTAACTTGTGTTATGGATATTGCATGTAATCCCTCTGCTCTCATGCCTTTGAAGACATGTTCTAGTGTCTTTGTTCACTCATTTCTGTGCGTATATGTAGTCATATATGGAGTATAATATCGAAAATCATCTTATATTTCTGAACGGAGGTAGTAATAAAATATGGTTTCTGTTTGAATTAGAACCAGGTCCGCGGTGGAGATGAAGTTCTCAAAGTCATGCCGTGTGAACTGGAAGACCTGATGATGAGTTCTACTGCTGAACTATCCAGCTGTTGTGTCCTTGTCGCCACGTGTCCTGAACTAGTGTTTTCCTGTAGCATTGTTGTCAGGCGTGTTCTCGAGGCTGTACTTGACCACAACAATTTCCTGGCTGTGCCTTCGATTACGAAGGGTGTGGTTCTTGTAAAGCTTCCCAACAAATCTGATGCGGCCTGTCTTCATCATCATGTTTATGAGTGGAAAGACCACTCTGTTAGGTTCTCCAAGGTTGACAAGATGGTGATGGTGCATGTAGACATCTCACACGAAGTCCATGGCCTAGTCAGTTATGCGGGGTTCATCCCGTAGGTCGGTGGCAAGAAATAGTCTGCAGAGTTTAGTTAGTGCAACTTTGCTTGTCTGTAGTAAGTACTATTGTTCAGTACTTGATTTGTGTTTGTGAACCCTGTATTGTTTATTAGTACTGCCGCTTTTGGTGTGTGAACGGTCTATGTTAATGTCTGTCCACTCAATTCAGTCTGTATATTTTGAAGTATCCAGATCATATTTTTTGTGAGGACGGTTTATCAATTATGGTTACACTCCAATATCTGTATGCATTGCAGGGTTTATCGCACCCACCAGGATTTCCAGTCCCATGGATGTTCGGTCCATACGATTTGTCACGACCTTTGGACTGTCCTGCTTGTGGGAGTAGGCGGGGCCCCTGCATGCCACGCGTAGTTGGACGATCAATCTTCTGTTTAGTACTTCAACATAGTGATTTCCTGGTAAGGATTCACTCGTGTCACATCAAGTAAATCTTATTGATTTACTGTCTAAATCTTATTGATTTAATGTCATGTTTTCTTTCTTTTCCTGCAATTTTATGATGCAGGTTTTGCCATGTGACATTCATCACAGAATAAACCGTTTGGTTTGCTCTACGATGGCTATTTTTGCAGGTTTCACTTCTTATGTCGTGTCAGTAACGAAGGCACTGTCCATCACTTATATTACTGGAAAAAATTGGATCAGTCTGTTGTCTGAGTACAAGCTGAATCCCTATGATGAATTGCAGTTTGGTTTAACAAAAATGCCACAATTAGTCATTCTCGCGTTTAAAAGAAATGAAGAAAAAACTAGATCACGGTCACGGATCCTAGTCAAGTTAGAAAGCTGATCATAGCAGACTAGACACGATCGCCGCTGTCTCGCACAGATCGAGCACCGACAGTTGCTCTAGCACTGACAGCGGCAGCAGCTCAGTCTGATCCAGCTGAGGATTGGGCACCGACCGCGTCAGCGGATCAGTCTGATCTACCGGAGGATCGGGCATCGACACCGGCACCTGCTCCGACACCGGCACCAGCTCTACAAGGAGCACCATCTCCGGCAGCAGCGGCTTCGGCACCTGCACCAACACTTGCACTTGCATCTGCTCCGGCCCGTGCAGTTGCACCGGCAACAGACTGGGCTGCAGTTCGCACTTCATATACCAAAGTCCTTACAAAAACCGACATGTCCACCTTCTTGGTAAGCATTGGCCGCCCAAGTGCTTCGTTCTTTTTTCTTTCCATGTTGTTTCACATGATTCACTGTGTTGATCTAACTGTTTGGGTATGTCTTCTTGTTTGCAAACAGAGAATTCCTAGAGCAACGAGGGAGTCGTTCAACAATCCGGGCGACCGCGGCCAAGTTTCTCTTACCATGCGCAGCCTTGGTGTGAATGAACCTGCTCAATATACCGTAAGTACAAAGGATGGTCGCATGATGATTGATGCTAAAGGATGGTCAAGGTTCAAATCTAAATCATATCTTGCGGTAGGGGATGATGTCAAAATCGAACTTTCTCGGCAAGGAGAGCTGGTCCAAATCAACTTTGAAATTCTTCAGTAGCAGCACGCAACTGCCGAACTGATCTATCCTCCGAGAGATTTTGATGTAATAATCTGGCATGGTGAAACAAGTGTCCTGTGTGTATAAGTAGTACGACAGTATTATTTATCACATGGTATATCGTTGATAGAATTGCAACTCTGATTGCTGGTTAGGAACTGTCGTTCGATTTCATTCCAACAGCTGCCGTGCTTTATTCAATTTTGTGTATTCGCCTTGCGACAGCATCTAAAACCAGCGCCGTACCGATCGCTTGCAATATGAAAAGCGCTGAGGTAGAACACATGGGCCCCCAAACATGCAGGGTCGGCCTGCGGCCCAAAGTCCAGAACCGTGAGCCTATCTGAGTATTATATTCTCAGCTGAACCCCCATAATGCCCGTGCGTTGCAGAGGGAGTATATTTCTCGGCAAGGTGAGCCTGTGATATAAAAGATTTGTATATTTCTTTACAGAGGGAGTATCTCTCTGTCAAAAAATATATTTATGTGTAACTAGTTACTCCTGTCTTTCTACTTCCTTTCGCTGATATGTGGGGCAACCGGCAACGGGGTCCACGTGCCATATGCACAAATTAGAGTGCACAACTTCACGGTAGACACACCCCGGTCGTAGCGCCGCAGTAATGCCCAATGAGCCGTCAAATCACAACCCCCCTTTCCAGCTTTAGCAGTAAGCTGGACGGACGAAGCGGCAATATTTCACTGGGCCTGAATCCCCTTCTCCCTCGTCTGCTTGTTCAGAGAAAACCCCCTCTCGGCGATTGCATAGGGTTTTCTCATGGAGAACCAGGTACGAATTCTTCATCCATCCCCGATAAATCCAAGTCCCTTGGTCGCAGGTAATCCTAGGATGGCAGCCGCCGCCGTTGATGCATTTTTCTTCCTACTGAATCTAGTGTGTTTCATTTGCAGTGCCCAAAGTGCGAGTACCCTACAGGTTTCTGCGCCCTCGGCGAGACGCCACACTTGTTCCTTCTCATCCTAACACAGCATTTTGAAACGCGCACAGTATGTTCCTAGAATCCTCTTTTCTATCCGGGAGGGTGGGGTTTTTTTGAACATGCTGTGTTCTCATATTATTTTTCCTGCAGTGTATTATTTGCTCTGCCAGAACACATGTACTCAAGATGCTCGGCCTTGCCATAACTGAATACACTAGTTTAATGGTCACAGTGAAGACAAGCCATGGATATAAGTTCCGAGTTGGGTTCATGAACCAAGAAGATCGCTGCTTTTTTTATGGCCGAACTTGGATAAACTTTCTCAAGTGTTACGGACTGAAAGTTGGCGCACGAATGTTGATGGAAATAGCAGAACCTGGTCTCATCTTCACTGCGATCTTCCACCCCGACGTCGTTCCAATTGTTCATCCATGTTAGTTTTGTATCTGGTTCTTGCTTGTTGCCTCGATTACTTCTTAATCCACCTATTCTGTCTAACTAATCACAATTTAACTTTAGAAGTAGCAACGAATCTCTCACGAAGATGCTACTTCTAACTAATATTTTCTTATAATTGGTGGCACGTGTAGGTTTTTTCAGAGTTAAGCAGTCTGCTCGTTTGTTACTCTGTAATAACTCGGCTGTTACTAATGGCACTGAAGTTGACTGGATCGACATCCACAAGTTCCTACACTTTATTGATCGTCTTGAGGTCCTTGTGGGGCGTTTCAATGGTGGAAGGCCACGTGGGATATGTGTGCCACTGCTGCACTCGTTGAACAGGTCCAACTGTGTCGAGAAACTTATGGTACGAGCTGTTTTCTGTTATATATGTTGTTCATAAACTATTGCTTATACACAGTTTTACAGCTGTGATCTTCTTGAAACAGGAACTGCCGAGTTCTATTGTTCCTATACAGATGCCTGACCATGGTCGGGTCAGACTTGCGCTTGGTCACAACATGATGTTTATGTCGACCTACTCAATTCCCCTTGGAGGTGAAAAGATACTTATTCATGGGTGGTCTCAAATAATGAAGGCCCGTCCATCTTGGAGAATAGGACAGAAGATTATGTTCATGCTTTTCCATGGCTCTAAAGCGAATATCCTGTTTATTGACCACGTTGCTTTCAGCTTTGGTTGTTAAGTGCCCCTGCTGGTTTCAGTTAAGGTTGTTAAGTACTCCTGCTGCTTTTACAGTCTGTCGTGTTTCTTCAGTCCTGTCTTCCTCCAGCCGCCAAAACCAAACCAGCGCCGGCGGGGCCGCCTGCTTCCGCCTCCCACGGCTGGCTGCGCCTCAGCGCACGCATCGCCGCCCCACCGTCTCCTAAATCGTTAACGCCGACGTCCTCCGCGCGCTTTGGTGCGCTCGCCGCGGCGCCGCCCTCTCGCGTTGTCAACATGGTCAACAAACAACAGGAATCGGCAGAAGTACGTGGAGAGGATGACAGTAGGGGCCCACCACGTCAGCGTATGGAAAAATAAAATGCTTCCTCCTAGTGTTTTCCTGACATCTGGGACCCACGACATTGTGAGCGTATATAGTCAATAGACAAGAGAACAGCACAAGATCGGCTGACACCTGGGACGTAGCTACTCGAGCAGTATTTTTTTGTTTGGTATTGTTGAGACGGAGCAGGGTTTGAACTGGGCTGTGGCCCGTCTAGCCCAGGCTTATATTTTATGTTCACCATGTGACCAGCCCAGCTATTTTTTCTTTGTGAAAATGAGCCCAGTTTATTTTTTCTGAAGAATACCCAATCCAGGCCTACTTATTTTTCTACGCCCTGATGGGCTGCAACTCTTTCAAGACGCCTGCAAATCTTGAAAGTAATATGAAATGGGTTGTAAATATAAAAACAGATGACAAATTGGCAATTACTTTATAATTTCTGAATTTTTTCACATTTTCAGATTCCTATTTCACTGGGCATTAACCTAATTTAAATATATCTTCAAAGTACTTTAAATCTGGCTCGACATTTCGGTATTAAAAATAGTTTGGAACCCACAGAAATATGCGAAATTGGCCCTGGCCAACCAAAAAAACGACTGCAATAAATTGCATAAGAAGTTGCCATGAGCTATATATAAATTATTAAAAAAAGAGGGAGTGGTCTGACTTGTGGGCCTGTTTAGTTGACGCGTATGCAAGATTTTTTTAGTTATTATATACGTCAACAAACGATTCTAGCAGACGTAACCGTTGGATGTCAATCCAACGGCCGTCGTGTTTCTTCAATCTCTGATCTTCTTGCTCCAGCCGCCAAAGCAGCGCCGGCGGGACCGCCTACTCCCGCCTCCCGTGGCCGGCTGTGCTGCCGCGCAGGCCTCAGCGCCCCCTACTACTCCCACCGCTGGCCAGGGCATCCCTCTACTCACCCACACCCCCTGTTATTCTGCGGCGACGGCAGCCTCACACCGCAGCCGAACCGGTGAACCCTCGTACTCCTCTCCGCGCGGGCTTCCACTGCCGCGTCTTCCCCGGCTCCGCGTCGTCCCCTTCCTAGGCCTCGCCGTCGTCCACCGCCGTGGTGCTCTCGGCGCGGCGTGGTCAATGTGGTCAACGACCGACTTCCATCGGAAGAGTACTGTACGTGGAGAGGCTGACAGCTGGGTCCACGGCAGCCGCAAGGAAGTGCCTCCTTATTACGCGGAAAATAATTATTCCTCCACCTGACAGCAGGGACCCACCGGACGGGCCACCAGTATTTCGCGAAAAAAAACGTTTCCCCCTGACTGCTGGGACCCACAGGACGGGCCACCGTATTTCGCGAAAAAAACGTTCCCCCCGCTGTCAGCTCGGACCCACCGGAAGTGCCTCCTTATTACGCACAAAAAAATGAATACCCCCTGCTAGCTGGGACCCACCTTGGTGGGAGGCTGACTTGTGGGCCTACTAAGTTGACTGGGACGGAGGCCTTTGTCAACTTTAGTCAATATATGAACGATTCTAGCTCCAGTGACCGTACGATGTCCATCCAACGGCCGTAGTGCTTCTTCAACCTCTGGTCTTCTTGCTCCAGCCGCCCAAAGCAGCGCCGGTCGTGCCGCCTGCTCCTGCCGCCCGTGGCCGGCTGTGATGCCGCGGAGGCCTCACCGCCCCCTACTACTCCCACCGCTGGCCAGGCCATCCCTCTACGCACCCACACCCCCTGTTATTCTGCGGCGACGGCAGCCTCACACCGCAGCCGAACGAGTGAACCCTCATACTCCTCTACGCGTGGGCATCCACTGCCGCGTCTTCCCCGGCTCCGCGTCGTCCCCTTCCTAGGCCTCGCCGTCGTCCACCGCCCTGGTGCTCTCGGCGCGGCGTGGTCAACGTGGTCAAGGAATGGCTTCCATCGGACGTGGACTGTACGTGGAGAGGCTGACAGCTGGGTCCACGGCCGCAGCAAGGAAGTGCCTCCTTATTACGCGCAAAATAATTATTCCTCCACCTGACAGCGGGGACCCACCGGACGGGCCACCGTATTTCGCGAAAAAAACGTTTCCCCCTGACTGCTGGGACCCACCAGCTACATCTTCGCACGCAAGGAAGTGCGTCCGAAAAAAAACGATTCGCCCCCCTGACTGCTGGGACCCACCAGCTACATCTTCGCACGCAAGGAAGTGCGTCCACGCAAAAAAAACAAAACGATTCCCCCCTGACTGCTGGGACCCAGCAGCTACACCTTCGCACGCAAGGAAGTGTGTCCGGGCAAAAAAAAACGATTCACCCCCCTGACTGCTGGGACCCACCAGCTACATCTTCGCAGGCAAGGAAGTGCCTGACAGTCGGGACCCACCTGGTCGAAGCGTACGTAGCGTTGTCATTCTGGTCGCGAACGTGTACGTACATATATACTGGTCGATGTAGAGGCGCGCACGTGTCGTAGTAGAGGCGCGTACGTGTCGTAGTAGAGGCGCGCATGTAGCATGTACACGTATGTACAGCGGCCAGGGTGCAAGAAAGAAAATACGGCCACGTACGTACATACGGGCAAGGTCTCGAATGCCTACTCGCGCATACGTACGGCCAGGGCTCGTGTACATGGCTGGGTCGGAACGGAGAAACAGCGTCGTCGTCGTGTTCATGGGGAGGCAACGGAATGCGTCGTGTTCATGGGGAGGCAACGGAATGCGTCGTGTTCATCGGGAGGCAACGGAACGCGTGGGAGCCAACCGGCTGGGTCGGAACGGAATGCGTGGTCGTGTTCATCGGGAGGGCTTGGAGGAACAGGCGATGGAAACGAGGCCTGGCGTACCGCAAAACGGAGGAAACGGCCTTGTGTTCGACCGGCCACGTTCGAAACGGGATCCTGTTCATCGGGAGGGGTCTGGCGTACCGCAAAACGGAGGAACAGACCTCCTACGGTCGAAACGGGGGTCCTGTTGATCGGGAGGGGTGTGGCGTACCGCAAAACGGAGGAAACGGACTTGTGTTGGAGCGCTACGGTCGAAACGGGGGTCCTGTTGATCGGGAGGGGTGTGGCGTACCGCAAAACGGGACTCCACGGGATACTGTTCATCTCCACCGTCGACCTCCTCCAGCCTCCACGGTCTACCATCGACCTCCTCCAGCCTCCACGGGGTCCTGTTCATCCAGCATCCACCGCGCGCTACTCCACCGGCTACTGTTCAACCACCCCTCCACCGTCTACTGTTCATCCAGCCCTCCACACCACGGGGTCCTGTTCAACCACCCCTCCACTGTCTACTGTTCATCCAGCCCTCCACACCACGGGGTCCTGTTCAACCACCCCTCCACGGGCACCCCTCCACCGTCTATTGTTCATCCAGCCCTCCACACCACGGGGTCCTATTCATCCAGAGGCAACGCCACCGCTCACTGTTCATCCACCCCCCCCCCCCCGCGCAACGCTCACTGTTCATCCAATCGATCGGTTTCAGTTAGCAGCAGTAGCGAAGGAATCGCTCGATCGGGTTCAGTTGACAGCCATCGATCGATCGCTCGGGTTCAGTGACGCGTAGCCTGCGGTGCAATCGCTCGGGTTCAGTTAGAGCCCAACGCCTCGCTTGCGTTCAGCTAGAGCCAACGCCTTGCACACACGTGCGTGCGTGTACGAGAAAAACACGCATCGCTCGGCCCCCGACCTCCCACCGTAACCGGGAACTCCCCGAAATTTTCCTCCCCCTCGCTTCTACCACGGTTTTTTCCGTCATGGACGGCCCAAAGAATGTCATGCAGCTGCGTCTCCGGCCCGCCCAGGACGAAAAGCCCATTTTCTGTCATGATTTTTTGTCATAGAAGTAGGAGCCCACCACATCTATGATGATACCGGGTTTTGTCACAATTATCGTCATAGAAGTGTCATATGTATGACAAAAAAAATTCGTTTGGCCCAAAATGTCACGGATGTGTCTTTTTTTTGTAGTGGTGGTGATGGAATGGCAGTTCTCCGGCTGGGCTTCGCCAAGCTCACGCGGAGGAGGAGAGGTGTTGGGGAGGGGAGGGGCTGCGCCTTGGATGTGGTGTTGCAGCCCTCCCCTCACCCCTCTATTTATAGGGAGAAGGGGGGAGGGGGCCGGCCCCTCTAGATGAGATCTAGAGGGGGGCGGCGGCCAAGGGGAGGGGGCTTGCCCCCCAAGCAAGGGGGGCGCCCCTCTTTAGGGTTCCCCCCAACCCTAGGCGCATGGGCCCTAGGGGGGTTGGCGCCCAGCCCACTTAGGGGCTGGTTCCCTTCCACCTACAGCCCATAAGGCCCTCCGGGGCAGGTAGACCCTCCCGGTGGACCCCCGGAACCCCTTCGGTGGCCCCGGTACAATACCGACATACCCCCGAACACTTCCGGTGACCATATGATGACTTCCCATATATAAATCTTCACCTCCGGACCATTCCGGAACTCCTCGTGACGTCCGGGATCTCATCCAGGACTCCGAACAACATTCGGTAATCACATACAAACCTTCCTTATAACCCTAGCGTCATCGAACCTTAAGTGTGTAGACCCTACGGGTTCGGGAATCATGCAGACATGACCGAGACACCTCTCTAGCCAATAACCAACAGCGGGATCTGGATACCCATGTTGGCTCCCACATGTTCCATGATGATCTCATCGGACGAACCACGATGTCGAGGATTCAAGCAATCCTGTATACAATTCCCTTTGTCAATCGGTACGTTACTTGCCCGAGATTCGATCGTCGGTATCCCAATACCTCGTTCAATCTCGTTACCGGCAAGTCACTTCACTCGTTCCGTAATGCATGATCCCGTGACTAACTACTTAGTCACATTGAGCTCATTATGATGATGCATTACCGGGTGGGCCCAGAGATACCTCTCCGTCATACGGAGTGACAAATCCCAGTCTCGATCCGTGCCAACCCAACAGACACTTTCGGAGATACCTGTAGTGCACCTTTATAGCCACCCAGTTACGCTGTGACATTTGGTACACCCAAAGCATTCTACGGTATCCGGGAGTTGCACGATCTCATGGTCTAAGGAAATGATACTTGACATTAGAAAAGCTTTAGCAAACAAACTACACGATCTAGTGCTATGCTTAGGATTGGGTCTTGTCCAACACATCATTCTCCTAATGATGTGATCCCGTTATCAATGACATCCAATGTCCATGGTCAGGAAACCGTAACCATCTATTGATCAACGAGCTAGTCAACTAGAGGCTCACTAGGGACATGTTATGGTCTATGTGTTCACACATGTATTACGATTTCCGGATAACACAATTATAGCATGAACAATAGACAATTATCATGAACAAGGAAATATAATAATAACCATTTTATTATTGCCTCTAGGGCATATTTCCAACAAGGACAATCCCACGTCCTCAGACAGCCGCGGGATCGGTGTCGGGGCCCACCAAGCTGGTCTGCGCCTCGGTAGAGGCCGGGCCAGAGGCATCAGCTATGGTCTCATTGGCGGTCCTGGAATCCACCGCAGGGCCAGCCAGGCAATGCTGCAAAAGGAGGGGGGATGAGACAACAGGAGCACCAATGACAAGTGTTGTCGGGGATAGGATAGCATCATCCGAAGCGGGCCTAAGCTCGTTGTCACCATCGCATTGGTCATGAGGAGGAGTGCCGCAACGCGTGGGGGTGGGACTGGGTGGCGACCTGGTCAAAAGAAGCAGAGGGCTAGGAGGACGCTGGTACATCTGACTGTCATGTGCCTGGTCATGCTGCATCGCTGGGCCCAGTGCAGCTTGGATTGTAGCGGCAGTGGATAGCCATGTATGGGCCGGGGCCCTCCGCGGCATGCCACCCGTCCCAGCACGCCTTGCCAGCATCGCATCGGAGGGGCATCGTGACGACGCGAGCCACCGGCGTCACCGACGCCACTGGAGCGCCTAGACAGCCCGGAGGTGGAGCGGTCGAGTGCGTGCGGGAAGTCGTGGTGGCGAGGCCATGCAGGGGGCAGAGGAGGCAAGCTGCCGTCATGCGCGCCGCCGAAGCCCGGTGGCGGAGATGGTGGCGGCGAGGGGAATCTGTAGTCGGAGGAGTGCCGGACGTGGATAGAGACCAAAAAACATAGCATCTCGATGGCAAACCGGAAAACGCGGTCTGGGTCAGCACCTGCATGTTCCTCCGGCGCTGCGAGAAGGAGCTCGGAAGAATGAGGGATGGCGTCGGGGTTGATGGTCCAGGCCGAGAGGTGGAACACCGACATGTCGATTCCATCGAGGGTCTCCGGCGCAAGGGCATCGATCAGGCAAAACGGGGGAGAGAAGCTGCTTCGTGGAGGCCAAGTCCCAACCATGCTCCGGAATGCCACGAATCTCGATATCAACCCGAATACGGAGCGAGATTGGCTCGGCACCCTCAAGGCGGCTCCACGGTGTGAGAAGTAGGCGGAAACGCCGGCCACGAACCGGCTCGGCCGCCACTTGGGCCCGCGTATGTCGGTCGCGAAACCAGATGAGGAACTCCGCGGGTGGACGGCGAGGGTGGACGGAGAAAACGTCGGGGCCAAGGCCGAATTTCTCAAGCAAAAGGGCAGAGATGTCCGCCATAGAGACGCCGGAGCGGTTGCCAGCGACCGTGGCGATGACGGTGCGCTCCAAGGCGAGCTCAGTGGCGATGACACGCGCAGTGCGGGGGAGGTAACACACCGCAGCAGCTGGGCGAAGGGACGAGTGGCTAGAGAGGGGGGAGACCTTGCGGCACGACGAGGCACACCGGGGCGGCAGGGGCGAGGGCGATGGTGACGTCGGGGGCGTGGAGAAGGACGGCACGCCCAGGGAGGGCGAGGGTGAGCGCGAGGGCACCAGCCCGGAGGATGCAGGCCGGCTAGGCCCAGCCACGCTGGATGCCGACGAGCCCTAGCCACGGGAGGACACGCGAGGCCGCTTCGAAGCCGGAGCACCCCCGAAAGATGCAAGGGACGCCGGACGTGGGCGGGGCATGGTACAGAAGCGGGCCACATGGCCGGGGAATCGACAGCGGTGGCAACACACTTCCCGCCGGTACTCAGATCGGGGATGCCCACAACGGAGGCGGCGTGGGCACTCATCAGACGGCGAGGGCGGAGCCGGGTGGCTGGCAGGCGAAGGATCTCACCGGGAGGGGCGACGGCACCGCGGGCATGGGCGAGGGCGCCGATGGCCGGAGGCGACCTCCCACCCCTCCTCAGGAGCGGCCTCCTCACCATAGTCCACCCGATGGACCTCAAAGCGGAGGCGCGCTGCGGCCGACGTGGCCATGATAGCCAGCGGCGGGGAGGGCGAGGGACGGGCGACGCGAGCATCCGGCGCAGGCCCCTGGACGGCAGGGGAGGCAATGAGCACCTGCCAGTAGGAGCGCGGAGCAGATCCCGCGGAGGACGGGCTGGAGTCCAACCAGCGCTGCGAGCGGGCGCGGCCGAAAGCGGAGGGCGGAGGAGTGGCCATGGCCGCGGAATGGGCGCCGGCACCGGAGTGGTGGCTGGCGAGCTTGGGGGTGGGCACCGAGGCCGGAGTGGCCAGCGGCGTAGCGGGGCTAGGAGCGGCGCAACGGGGCTAGCACTGTGTGGATGCTTCCTTCCTCTAACTCGGTTCTCTCCACTCTTTTTCCTTAGAGCGAAGTAGCGGGGCTAGCACTGTGTGCATGTTTTCTTCCTCTAGCGCTTGAACATTTATGTCTCACAGATTTTTGAAGTGTTCTACCGCACATGCATGGTCCATTGTAAGGGGTGAAAACAGAGAAAAGATGAAGATAACTAGATGCTATTATATTTTTTCTGTACTTTTTAGTAGAGCGGAAACTTCATGAAACGAATAATGAAGAAGATAGCCCTCAAAACAAATAAAGGGCCCTTGAGTTTTGCAATAAGAAACACACACGAAACAAAAGCCAATGTCCTCGATCAATTTGCCAAGATGGCTACAAGTATTATCATTTATAAGTTGTAATACGGTCGAGTGCACAGATGGGCTTGGGCCACATCCATGGAACCAATGAGTGCTCGAGGGTAGGTTTCGCTGGCCCTCCAGGGACAAGCCCAGAGGCCCTGCGACGTCGACTCTCGGGGCTCCGCTCCAGCTACCAGCTACGGTGGCGAGCCCATGTTTCCACCTCCAGACAAGCCCACCGGACCTTCGAGGGCCTCCACCAACGAGCCCCCCGCGAGGCCTCCTCCTGTCCATGGATCGAGTCACATGACCCACAGGAGGAGCGCCCCATGGCTTCATATCCTTGATCGATAGAGGCGAGCCGACCTTCTCCAGCAACCTTTTTCATCACCGTTCTGGGGGTGGGGCGGCCTGAACTTGTGCTGGGTTCCCGAAGGAACCTCGGGGAGTGGGACACGAGTCTATGGCGGCATACATTGTCGTTGCTCCACGGATGGGCCGAGGAGGCCTCGAGACAAAATCCTTGAAGGTCTGAACATGAACAACAAGTCAGTAAAGTCATGTGGCGAAGCCCAAGAAAGACAAACTGCTAGAAGCTCACCTCGCGACGAGGGTTGCCATGGTGATATGATTCCAGCGACCACCGGGAATATATCCTCAATAGAGACGCTAGTCACAAAGTGCACTTAGAGCCTCAGGTTGGAAGGTGGGACCTCTTTTTCATGAAGACGGTTGGGATCCTTTAGGCCTTTATAATCATAAATTGGGGACTCCTCCACCCTATAGGCTGGATATTCCTTTCCATTCAGGTCTTCAGTATCTGCATGCCAGAGAGCCCCTTATCCTGAGGCTGGTGAACCGCTTCCACTAGCGCCATGGTCTCCAAGGAAATTTCGATAACTGACCTTCACTTTGTCCTCTCTTGTGGGGGCATATTGGAAAATTGGGGAGCCCCCCTCTGTGTGACTGATACGTCTCCAACGTATCTATAATTTTTTATTGTTCCATGCTATTATATATTCTGTTTTGGATGTTTAATGGGCTTTATTATACACTTTTATATTATTTTTGGGACTAACCTATTAACCGGAGGCCTAGCCCGAATTGCTGTTTTTTTGCCTATTTCAGTGTTTCGAACGAAAAGAATATCAAACGAAGTCCAAACGGAATGGAACCTTCGGGAACGTGATTTTCGGAACAAACGTGATCCAGAGGACTTGGAGTGGACGTCAAGCAACAGACGAGGAAGCCACGAGGTAGGGGGGCGCGCCTACCCCCCCAGGGGGCGCCCTCCACCCTCGTGGGCCCCTCGTGGCTCCATCGACCTACTTCTTCCTCCTATATATACCTATGTACCCCCAAACCATCGAAGAGCACCACGAAAACCTAATTCCACCGCCGCAACCTTCTGTACCCGTGAGATCCCATCTTGGGGCCTTTTCCGGCGTTCTGCCGGAGGGGGCATTGATCACGGAGGGCTTCTACATCAACACCATAGCCTCTCCGATGATGTGTGAGTAGTTTACCTCAGACCTTCGGGTCCATAGTTATTAGCTAGATGGCTTCTTCTCTCTCTTTGGATCTCAATACAAAGTTCTCCTCGATTCCCTTGGAGATCTATTTGATGTAACTCTTCTTTTTGCGGTGTGTTTGTCGAGATCCGATGAATTGTGGGTTTATGATCCAGATTATCTATGAACAATATTTAAATCTTCTCTGAATTCTTTTATGTATGATTGGTTATCTTTGCAAGTCTCTTCGAATTATCAGTTTGGTTTGGCCTACTCGATTGATCTTTCTTGCAATGGGAGAAGTGCTTAGCTTTGGGTTCAATCTTGCGGTGTCCTTTCCTAGTGACAGCAGGGGCAGCAAGGCACGTATTGTATTGTTGGCATCGAGGATAAAAAGATGGGGTTTATATCATATTGCATGAGTTTATCCCTCTACATCATGTCATCTTGCTTAAAGTGTTACTCTGTTCTTATGAACTTAATACTCTAGATGCATGCTGGATAGCCGTTGATGTGTGGAGTAATAGTAGTAGATGCAGAATGGCTTCGGTCTACTTGTCACGGACGTGATGCCTATATACATGATCATACCTAGATATTCTCATAACTATGCTCAATTGTATCAATTGCTCGACGGTAATTCATTTACCCACCGTAATACTTATGCTATCTTGAGAGAAGCCACTAGTGAAACCTATGGCCCCCGGGTCTATTTTCCATCATATTAATCTCCCAACAAGTAGCTATTTCTGACGCCGCTTATTTTGCTTTCTTTACTTTTACTCTTTACTATAAAAATAGCAAAAATATTATCTTATCATCTCTATCAGATCTCACTCTCGTAAGTGACCATGAAGGGATTGACAACCCCTTTATCGCATTGGTTGCGAGGTTCTTATTTGTTTGTGTAGGTACGAGGGACTTGCGTGTGGCCTCCTACTGGATTGATACCTTGGTTCTCAAAAACTGAGGGAAATACTTATGCTACCTTACTACATCACCCTTTCCTCTTCAAGGGAAAACCAACGCAGTGCTCAGGAGGTAGCAGTGACACCTGATGATATCGGGGGCATAAAATCAATAGTGTTCCCACTCCACCTTCTCATGCGGTGTAAGGAGGTCGAAGTAATGGGAGCCCAAGCGAGGCTGAAAGGCTGGCCCACCACAGGTCGGAATCCTTCTGCCCTTCATGCATGGTAGCACCTTGAAGAAATACCTCTAGAGGCTGAAGTAAGGAACCGTCCCGAGGAAGCACTCACAGAGGGTTATGAAGCACGCCACGTGCAGAACCCTATTGGGAGTCAAATGATAGAGCTACAACCCGTAATAGGTCAATATGCCGCGGGAGAAGGCGTTAAAAGGAAGGCGCATACCGCGACAAATGAAGGAGTTGTGCACCACCAGATTCCAGTGAAGGGGATCCGTACCAGCGTCATCTTGTCGCACAGCGAGCCAATGCAGCAACTTCCGCCCATGTAGCTACCCCTTAGTAACCAAGCCTTCCAGATGCTCATTGGTGATCATGGATGGCTTCCAATCTTCGGATCATATAGAAGGATTGGCCCACTCCATCGAAGAAAGTGGCTACAGGGCTGTGGCTTGCTCCGAGGCACGCGTCTGGCCGGCGGCTGCACTTCTCTCACTAGGCTCGAGCTCTATGATGCGCTCCTTCCACAAGATGGTGGCCAACGAAAATCTAGGATAATTGAGGAAGAGGATATGGGGGGACTAACGCTCGGCTCCACCCTCAAAATTTATGGAGAATACAAAAAAATCCCGAGCGGCGGAACAACTTCCATGGATCGTGCCGAAACCGACGGCGACACATGGAGGATCAGTAGTGGATCTAGACGGTGGCAGTAGTTGGGCCTCCGGCAGTGGCCCATGCCCTCTTTACTGGCTCTACCAGTGGCCCGGACTCTTTCAGGCATCATGGCAGTTTCAAAGCCTGACGACGCATGGGGCCGCAGGATTAGGAGCCCCGCGATACAAGCCCATGGTAATGATGAAGGAAATATGCCCTGGAGGCAATAATAAAGTTGTTATTTATATTTCCTTATATCATGATAAATGTTTATTATTCATGCTAGAATTGTATTAACCGAAAACTTAGTACATGTGTGAATACATAGACAAACAGAGTGTCACTAGTATTCCTCTAATTGACTAGCCCGTTGATCAAAGATGGTTAAGTTTCCTAGCCATAGACATGAGTTGTCATTTGATGAACGGGATCAGATCATTAGAGAATGATGTGATTGACAAGACCCATCTGTTAGCTTAGCACTATGATCATTTAGTTTGTTGCTATTGCTTTCTTCATGACTTATACATGTTCCTATGACTATGAGATTATGCAACTCCCGAATACCAGAGGAACACTTAGTGTGCTATCAAACGTCACAACGTAACTGGGTGATTATAAAGATGCTCTACAGGTGTCTCCGATGGTGTTTGTTGAGTTGGCATAGATCGAGATTAGGATTTGTCACTCCGACTGTCGGAGAGGTATCTCTGGGCCCTCTCGGTAATGCACATCACTATAAGCCTTGCAAGCAATGTGACTAATGAGTTAGTTACGAGATGATGCGTTAACGAGTAAAGAGTAAAGAGACTTGCCGGTAACGAGATTGAACTAGGTATGATGATACCTACGATCGAATCTCGGGCAAGTAACATACCGATGAAAAACGGAACAACGTATGTTGTTGTGGGGTTTGACCGATAAAGATCTTCGTAGAATATGTAGGAACCAATATGAGCATCCAGGTTCCGCTATTGGTTATTGATCGAAGATGAGTCTCGTTCATGTCTACATAGTTCTCGAACCCGTAGGGTCCGCACGTTAACGTTCGATGACGATATGTATTATGTGTTATGTGATTTGATGTAGCGAAGGTAGTTCGGAGTCCCAGATGTGATCACGGACATGACTAGGAGTCTCGAAATGGTCGAGACATGAAGATTGATATATTGGAAGGTTATGTTTGGACACCGGAAATTTCGGATAGGTTCGGGCATTTTCCGGAGTACCGGGGGGTTACCGGAATTTCCCGGGGGGTTAATGGGCCTTCATGGGCTTTAGTGGAAGAGAGGATGAGGCGACCAAGTGGAGGGGCGCGTGCCCCAAGCCCAATCCGAATTGGGGAGGGGGGCCGGCCCCCCTTTCCTTCTCTCCCTCTTCCCCTTCCTTCCCCTCCTAGTTGGACTAGGAAAGGGGGGAACCTACTCCTAGAAGGAGTAGGATTCCCCCCCTTGGGCGCGCCCTAGGAGGCCGGCCGGCCCCCTCCTCCACTCCTTTATATACGGGGGAGGGGGCACCCCATAGACACACAAGTTGACTTCTTAGCCGTGTGCGGTGCCCCCCTCCACAGATTTCCTCCTCGGTCATATTGTCGTAGTGCTTAGGCGAAGCCCTACGTCGGTAACTTCATCATGACCGTCACCACGCCATCGTGCTGACGAAACTCTCCCTCGTCCTCAGCTGGATCTAGAGTTCGAGGGACGTCACCGAGCTGAACGTGTGCAGATCGCGGAAGTGTCGTGTGTTTGGTACTTGATCGGTTGGACCGCGAAGACGTTCGACTACATCAACTGCGTTACTTAACGCTTTCGCTTTCAGTCTACGAGGGTACGTGGACACACTCTCCCCGCTCGTTGCTATGCATCTCCTAGATAGATCTTGCATGATCGTAGGATTTTTTTGAAATACTACGTTCCCCAATAGTGGCATCCGAGCCAGGTCTATGCGTAGATGTTATATGCACGAGTAGAACACAAAGAGTTGTGGGCGATAATAGTCATACTGCTTACTAGCATGTCATACTTTGATTCAGCGGTATTGTTGGATGAAGCGGCCCAGACCGACATTACATGACTGGGTTCATGAGACTGGTTCTACCGCCGTGCTTCGCACACAGGTGGCTAGTGGGTGTCTGTTTCTCCAACTTTAGTTGAATCGAGTGTGACTACGCCCGGTCCTTGTTGAAGGTTAAAACAACACACTTGACGAAAAATCATTGTGGTTTTGATGTGTAGGTAAGAAAGGTTCTTGCTAAGCCCATAGCAGCCACGTAAAATTTGCAACAACAAAGTAGAAGACGTCTAACTTGTTTTTGCAGGGCTTGCTGTGATGTGATATGGTCAAGACGTGATGATATATAAATTGTTGTATGAGATGATCATGTTTTGTAATAGTTATCGGCAACTGGCAGGAGCCATATGGTTGTAGCTTTATTGTATGAAATGCATTGCCATGTAATTACTTTACTTTATCACTAAGCGATAGCGATAGTCGTAGAAGCAATAGTTGGCGAGACGACAATGATGCTTCGATGGAGATGAAGGTGTCAAGCCGGTGACGATGGTGATCATGACGGTGCTTTGGAGATGGATATCAAAGGCACAAGATGATGATGGCCATATCATATCACTTATATTGATTGCATGTGATGTTTATCCTTTATGCATCTTATTTTGCTTAGTTCGGCGGTAGCATTATAAGATGATCTCTCACTAAATTTCAAGGTACAAGTGTTCTCCCTGAGTATGCACCGTTGCGACAGTTCGTCATGCCGGACACCACGTGATGATTGGGTGTGATAAGCTCTACGTTCACATACAACAGGTGCAAGCCAGTTTTGCACACGCAGAATACTCGGGTTAAACTTGACGAGCCTAGCATATGCAGATATGGCCTCGGAACACTGAGACCGAAAGGTCGAGCATGAATCATATAGTAGATATGATCAACATAGTGATGTTCACCATTAAAAACTACTCCATCTCACGTGATGATCGGACATGGTTTAGTTGATTTGGATCACGTGATCACTTAGATGATTAGAGGGATGTCTATCTAAGTGGGAGTTCTTAAGTAATATGATTAATTGAACTTTAATTTATCATGAACTTAGTACCTGATAGTATTTTGCATGTGTATGTTGTTGTAGATCAATGGACCGTGCTACTGTTCCTTTGAATTTTAATGCGTTCCTAGAGAAAGCTAAGTTGAAAGATGATGGTAGCAACTACACGGACTGGGTCCGTAACTTGAGGATTATCCTCATTGCTGCACAGAAGAATTACGTCCTTGAAGCACCGCTAGGTGCAAGACCCGCTGCAGGAGCAACACCAGACGTTGTGAACGCCTGGCAGAGCAAAGCTGATGACTACTCGATAGTTCAGTGTGCCATGCTTTATAGCTTAGAACCGGGACTTCAACGATATTTTGAACGTCATGGAGCATATGAGATGTTCCAGGAGTTGAAGTTAATATTTCAAGCAAATGCCCGGATTGAGAGATATGAAGTCTTCAATAAGTTCTACAGCTGCAAAATGGAGGAGAATAGTTCTGTCAGTGAACATATACTCAGAATGTCTGGGTACCACAATCACTTCACTCAGCTGGGAGTTAATCTTTCGGTTGATAGTGTCATTGACAGAGTTCTTCAATCATTGCCACCAAGCTACAAAAGCTTCGTGATGAACTATAATATGCAAGGGATGGATAAGGCAATTCCCGAGCTCTTCACGATGCTAAAGGCTGCGGAGGTAGAAATCAAGAAGGAGCATCAAGTGTTGATGGTCAACAAGACCACCAGTTTCAAGAAGAAGGGCAAAGGGAAGAAGGGGAACTTCAAGAAGAACGGCAAGCAAGTTGCTGCTCAAGTGAAGAAGCCCAAGTCTGGACCTAAGCCTGAGACTGAGTGCTTCTACTGCAAAGGGACTGGTCACTGGAAACGGAACTGCCCCAAGTATTTGGCGGATAAGAAGGATGGCAAAGTGAAAGGTATATTTTATATACATGTTATTGATGTGTACTTAACTAATGCTCGCAGTAGCGCCTTGGTATTTGATACTGGTTCTGTTGCTCATATTTGCAACTCGAAACAGGGGCTACGGATTAAGCGAAGATTGGCTAAGGACGAGGCGACGATGCGTGTGGGAAATGGTTCCAAAGTCGATGTGATCGCCGTCGGCACGCTACCTCTACATCTACCTTCGGGATTAGTTTTAGACCTGAATAATTGTTATTTGGTGCCAGCGTTAAGCATGAACATTATATCTGGATCTTGTTTCATGCGAGACAGTTATTCATTTAAATCAGATAATAATGGTTGTTCTATTTATATGAGTAATATCTTTTATGGTCATGCACCCTTGATGAGTGGTCTATTTTTACTAAATCTCCATAGTAGTGATACACATATTCATAGTATTGAAGCCAAAAGATATAAGTTTAATAATGATAGTGCAACTTATTTGTGGCACTGCCGTTTAGGTCATATTGGTGTAAAGCGCATGAAGAAACTCCATGCTGATGGGCTTTTGGAATCACTTGATTATGAATCACTTGATGCTTGCGAACCATGCCTCATGGGCAAGATGACTAAGACTCCGTTCTCCAGAACAATGGAGAGAGAAACAGACTTGTTGGAAATAATACATACTGATGTATGCGGTCCGATGAGTGTTGATGCTCGCGACGGGTATCGTTATTTTCTGACCTTCACAGATGATTTGAGCAGATATGGGTATATCTACTTGATGAAACATAAGTCTGAAACATTTGAAAAGTTCAAAGAATTTCAGAGTGAAGTGGAAAATCATCGTAACAAGAAAACTAAGTTCCTACGATCTGATCGTGGAGGTGAATATTTGAGTTACGAGTTTGGTCTTCATTTGAAACAATGTGGAATAGTTTCGCAACTCACGCCACCTGGAACACCACAGCGTAATGGTGTGTCCGAACATCGTAACCGCACTTTATTAGACATGGTGCGATCTATGATGTCTCTTACTGATTTACCGCTATCGTTTTGGGGTTATGCTTTAGAGACGCCTGCATTCACGTTAAATAGGGCACCATCTAAATCCATTAAGACGACACCTTATGAACTGTGGTTTGGCAAGAAACCCAAGTTGTCGTTTCTTAAAGTTTGGGGCTGCGATGCTTATGTGAAAAAGCTTCAACCTGATAAGCTCGAACCCAAATCAGAGGAATGTGTCTTCATAGGATACCCAAAGGAAACTGTTGGGTACACCTTCTATCACAGATCCGAAGGCAAAATATTTGTTGCTAAGAATGGATCCTTTCTAGAGAAGGAGTTTCTCTCGAAAGAAGTGAGTGGGAGGAAAGTAGAACTTGATGAGGTAATTGTACCTTCTCCCAAATTGGAAAGTAGTACATCACAGAAGTCAGTTCCAGTGATTCCTACACCAATTAGTGAGGAAGCTAATGATGATGATCATGAAACTTCTGATCAAGTTACTACCGAACCTCGTAGGTCAACCAGAGTAAGATCCGCACCAGAGTGGTATAGTAATCCTGTTCTAGAGGTCATGTTACTTGACCATGACGAACCTACGAACTATGAGGAAGCGATGACATATTATAAGAAAGTGAGTGGGAGCTCTGTAGCATTTCTAATATTATATGTGGATGACATATTGTTGATTGGAAATGATATAGAATTTCTGGATAGCATAAAAGGATACTTGAATAAAAGTTTTTCTATGAAAGACCTCGGTGAAGCTACTTATATATTGGGCATCAAAATCTATAGAGATAGATCAAGACGCTTAATTGGACTTTCACAAAGCACATAACTTGATAAAGTTTTGAAGAAGTTCAAAATGGATCAAGCAAAGAACGGGTTCTTGCCTGTGTTACAAGGAGTTGAGTTAGACTCAATGCCCGACCACTGCAGAAGATAGAGAAAAAATGAAAGTCATTCCCTATGCTTCAGCCATAGGTTCTATCATGTATGCAATGTTGTGTACCAGACCTGATGTGTGCCTTGCTATCAGTTTAGCAGGGAGGTACCAAAGTAATCCAGGAGTGGATCACTGGACAACAGTCAAGAATCCTGAAATACCTGAAGAGGACTAAGGATATGTTTCTCGTTTATGGAGGTGACAAAGAGCTCGTCGTAAATGGTTACGTCGATGCAAGCTTTGACACTGATCCGGATGACTCTAAGTCACAAACCGGATACGTATTTATATTGAACGGCGGAGCTGTCAGTTGGTGCCGTTCTAAGCAAACCGTCGTGGCGAGATCTACGTGTGAAGCGGAGTACATAGCTGCTTCGGAAGTAGAAAATGAAGGAGTCTGGATGAAGGAGTTCATATCCGATCTAGGTGTCATACCTAGTGCATCGGGTCCAATGAAAATCTTTTGTGACAATACTGGTGCAATTGCCTTGGCAAAGGAATCCAGATTTCACAAGAGAACCAAGCACATCAAGAGACGCTTCAATTCCATCCGTGATTAAGTCAAGGAGAGAGACATAGAGATTTGCAAAATAAATACGGATCTGAATGTTGCAGACCCGTTGACTAAGCCTCTCTCACGAGCAAAACATGATCAGCACCAAGACTCCATGGGTGTTAGAATCATTACTATGTAATCTAGATTATTGACTCTAGTGCAAGTGGGAGACTTAAGGAAATATGCCCTAGAGGGAATAATAAAGTTGTTATTTATATTTCCTTATATCATGATAAATGTTTATTATTCATGCTAGAATTGTATTAACCGGAAACTAGTACATGTGTGAATACATAGACAAACAGAGTGTCACTTGTATGCCTCTACTTGACTAGCTCGTTGATCAAAGATGGTTAAGTTTCCTAGCCATAGACATGAGTTGTCATTTGATGAACGGGATCACATCATTAGAGAATGATGTGATTGACAAGACCCATCCGTTAGCTTCGCACTATGATCGTTTAGTTGTTGCTATTGCTTTCTTCATGACTTATACATGTTCCTATGACTATGAGATTATGCAACACCCGAATACCAGAGGAACACTTAGTGTGCTATCAAACGTCACAACGTAACTGGGTGATTATAAAGATGCTCTATAGGTGTCTCCGATGGTGTTTGTTGAGTTGGCATAGATCGAGATTAGGATTTGTCACTCTGATTGTCGGAGAGGTATCTCTGGGCCCTCTCGGCAATGCACATCACTATAAGCCTTGCAAGCAATGTGACTAATGAGTTAGTTATGGGACGATGCATTACGGAACGAGTAAAGAGACTTGCCGGTAACGAGATTGAACTAGGTATGATGATACCGACGATCGAATCTTGGGCAAGTAACATACCGATGACAAAGGGAACAACGTATGTTGTTGTGCGGTTTGACCGATAAAGATCTTCGTAGAATATGTAAGAACCAATATGAGCATCCAGGTTCCGCTATTGGTTATTGACCGGAGATGAGTCTCGGTCATGTCTACATAGTTCTCGAACCCGTAGGGTCCGCACGCTTAACGTTCGATGACGATATGTATTATGAGTTATGTGATTTGATGTACTGAAGGTAGTTCGGAGTCCCGGATGTGATCACATACATGACGAGGAGTCTCGAAATGGTCGAGACATGAAGATTGATATATTGGAAGGTTATGTTTGGACACCGGAAAGGTTTCTGATAGGTTCGAGCATTTTTCGGAGTACAGGGGGGTTACTGGAACCCCCCGAGGGGTTAATAGGCCTTCATGGGCTTTAGTGGAAGAGAGGAGGAGGCGGCCAAGTGGAGGGGCGCGCCCCCAAGCCCAATCCTAATTGGGGAGGGGGCCGGCCCCCCTTTCCTTCTCTCCCTCTTCCCCTTCCTTCCCCTCCTAGTTGGACTAGGAAAGTGGGGAACCTACTCCTAGTAGGAGTAGGATTCCCCCCCCTTGGGGTGCGCCTTAGGAAGCCAGCCGGCCCCTCCTCCACTCCTTTATATACGGGGGAGGGGGCACCCCATAGACACACAAGTTGATTTCTTAGCCGTGTGCGGTGCCCCGCTCCACAGATTTCCACCTCGGTCATATTGTCGTAGTGCTTAGGCGAATCCCTGCGTCGGTAACTTCATCATCACCGTCACCACGCCGTTGTGCTGACGAAACTCTCCCTCGGCCTCAGCTGGATCTAGAGTTCGAGTGACATCACCGAGCTGAATGTGTGCAGATCGCGGAGGTGCCGTGCATTCGGTACTTGATCGGTTGGATCGTGAAGACGTTCGAGTACATCAACTGCGTTACTTAACGCTTCCGCTTTCGGTCTATGAGGGTACGTGGACACACTCTCCCACTCATTGCAATGCATCTCCTAGATAGATCTTGCACAATCGTAGGAAATTTTTTGAAATAGTGCGTTCCCCAACAAATGAGGTCTCGAGCCTAGAATAGAGGAGCTCCAGAAGGTGCCGCAACAACATAAAGGAATCCCCTAATAAGAAAGCTCTTCGCAACCCAGCAGAGGCTGGGCTCCCTACCGTCCGAATGACTCAATTGTGTGCCTGTCCGAATTCCCGAAGACTTCAAACTCCAAACAGGCTCGGGGGCTATGGATGGTGTCATACACCGGGGGTGGCTTCCGATAGGGGATCCCGACAACAGACACAATGAGGGGCCGGCAAGGCCCACCAAGTTTTCAAAGACGGAAGGGAACCCCATGCGACCTATAGGCGCCTCTTAGACCATCTTGGACCCCAAGTCATCTTGGCGGCGACCAAGATGGGAAACACTCTCTATAAAACCCTAGCCCCCGCCGTGTATATAAGGTGGAGGGCTATGGGGGCTCTCAAGCATCATCTTTCTCATATATTAGATTCTCGGTAGCCTCTAAACCCACCATTGTAATCCCCTGCACGAGGTATCCCGCCTTGAATGACAATCACAAGAAGGACGTAGGGTATTTCTCCTCGCCGGAGGCCCGGACGTGTGTAAATTGTGCATGCAGGCGCCTTTCTGGTACTTCCGGCCACGCTCGACACCCTACCGAGGGTATTGACGGCTTTCTGCTCATTCATTGTCATTACACACAAAATAATTAGGGACTACATGCACTTTTAGTTGCCTCAGGACCTCCTAATACCGTCCTTCCCGGTCGTCCAAGTGATTTGAAAGTTTCTGCCTTTTTTACAGGTTGGAACCGCATATTTGATCATTCGGGAGCTTCCAAGCTGTTTTGAAAGAGCGTAGCGGTCAGATTTCTGGTCCAACCTATAAATGCCCCCACGTATCCCATTAGTTCACTCAACGCAAACTCCACTCATATACTATGTTCTGAGAGAGAACTCCACCTTCTTGTGTTGATTTCAAAGGGCATTCTACTCCAACCATCCAAATCAATCCTTTGAGATTTGATTGCTCTTTGCTTTCCACTCCTACTTCTCCAATCCAAAAGCCAAACATGTGTTAGTGCAAGAGGATATTATCATTTGAAGCACAAGAGCAAGGGATTCATCACCAAGCATCCTCAATTTTATTGCTTTTGAAGGGTGTGTGTGTGCCTCCTATATCGGCTAGGTGCTTGGGAGTCTTCAAGTTGTGTAAAAACCAAGAAGTTTGTACTGGCCTAGAGATCGCCTACTTCGTGAAGATCTACCTCGAGTGAGGTCAGTCTCCGCAAACGTAAGCCAGTTGTGGCATAGGTTGGTTGCTCCTTCGGGGGTGAATGTCATTTGTGGACTTGTTCCTTCTTGGAATGCACGATTGGGATCTTTGTTCTCTTAGATCTTTCGTGGATCCAAGCCTCCATCAACATGGACGTAAGATAGAGCCAACTATCTGAACTATGGAAAAAATCTTCACCGAGTCAACCTGTGTATTCATATCTCCAACTCTACTCTTACCTATAATTTGCATGTCTTTACTTTTTGCAGCCTATACTCTTGTAGACTTGGATGTGTAGGGTGCTTGATAGACTATCATAGAAAAGTTTTAAAATGTCAAGGAACTAAAATTTGGGAAAAGAGCCTCACTTTTGCTTAGTATTCTATTCACCCGGAAAGGCGAGCAACCCTTATTGCAACAGCAAACGACCTACTTATAGCCCTATTTATACCCTTTCTCAAGGACTTCAACGGGCATCCCCCCGTCTAGACATACTTAATCGATCCTACACAGCTCGACGCGATGAAGCCCTAGATGGACGATTTGGTGCTAGTAGCACGAGATTGAGTCGTCGCGAACAGGGCGGCGGTGGGCCGACATGAGGTCATGGCGGTTGGGTGGCAGCGGGTGGTGGCTAGGGTTCTGTACGAGAGCTCAGAGAAAGAGAGAAATGGGGTTGGCTCGTTGTTTTGGTCGATCAAGTGTGGTGATACTGAATCATAAGTCAGTTGGCGGCGGGATTTAGTGTAATTTTCTTCAAGCCCTCAATTCCTAGATCCCCAAAACTTGATTTCTTTGGCTTCACATTTTTTTAACATGAGTAGACCTCGGATGAGGGGATTCAACTATGCGGAGTTGGACCATTCAGGGCTCCGCGTGTTGAGTTTATGGAGCACGGAGGCACATGTGTAAATGTGTAAATATACTATCCATTGAAAATCACGTTTCCACTTCTACTCCAACATGTAAGTTTTTGTTTTGTTTCCATATGTTCCCGTTCTGTTTGTGAAGCTGGACTCCGTTTCTGTTTTCCTCTCAAACAGACAGAAACGTTTCTTTTTTGAGAAACTGCACTGCTTTTCATATCCATGCAGTTTCTTTATTCCCCACACAAAATGTTCATATCATTTGCAGACCTATTCCACTAGCTAATTGCTCGTGCATTGCAACATGGGGATACACATTCTAGCGGTTCAACAATCTTGTCCGACATATACTTTACCCCAATCATATTCTCGATTTTGGTAAGATTTAATTTAACTTGAGTATGTATAGAGGAACACAAGAATTTTTTTAATTTTTTTGTAATATTTGATTTGATTTGGGTATGGATAAGGGAAGACAAAGAAATTTTTGATTTTATTGAGATTTTGGTAAGATTTATTTGATTTGATTGAATTAATGCATGATATGGTGTTGAGAAAGTATTGATTTGATTTAGATTATTCCGGTTTACTAGAATTTACGTTGATTTTTATTACGTGTGGTATCAGTTGAGATTAAAAACAAAATCATCTGAAAATCAAAGCGGAAAGGAGAGTGTGGGGAGGAAAAACCGAGGGAGAAGTGAGGCGAACTTGCCAACTCGCAAGTAGAGGTGCTCATCGGAGGTAGGGTGTGCGTGTGTGCGTTTATATGGGTGAGTATATGCGCGTATATACGAGCGCTTGCATATGTACCGTGTTAAAAAAAACTCCCAAGTAGAGATTGTGTTGCAAATTTTTGTTCTAACTTTTTTTTCATGAAGAAAAGGTGTGTGCTCTGTTTGGGCTGGTGTACAACGGGACATACGAAGGCAGCAGTTTGCAAATGTCAGCTCGAAACGGCCTGTAAAGTACTACATCGATCCCTTCGTGTGAACGTGCGCTCATCCCACCGACCCAGAAAGGCGTACCGAATTCGAAATTCGAAATCTGAAGCAACCGTTGGAGCGCCTTCCCTCAAACGGCTCTCTCGCATACAAATCTCCCCCACGATCCCCTCCCCAATCACAAACCCTAACCCCAGCCGCCCCCCCATTCCCAACCCACCACCAAATCATCCATCTCGCACGGCAGCCCACCAGAGAGGAAGAGGCCGAGGGAGAGCGGATCTGCGCGATGGCGACGCTCCAGCACCAGAACCAGGGGGCAGCGGCGCCGATGACCACCACGGGCGGCGGGCTGCGCGCCATGGACCTCTACGAGAAGCTGGAGAAGGTCGGGGAGGGCACCTACGGGAAGGTGTACAAGGCCCGGGAGAAGGCGACGGGCCGGATCGTGGCGCTCAAGAAGACGCGCCTCCCGGAGGACGACGAGGGCGTGCCCCCCACGGCGCTCAGGGAGGTCTCGCTGCTGCGGATGCTGTCGCAGGACCCGCACGTCGTGCGCCTGCTGGATCTCAAGCAGGGCCAGAACAAGGAGGGCCAGACCATCCTCTACCTGGTGTTCGAGTACATGGACACCGACCTCAAGAAGTTCATCCGCGGCCACCGCCAGAACCACGAGAAGATCCCCGCCCACACCGTCAAGGTATATCCCTCTCTTCGCCGATCTCGCTTCTTTTGTTGTTCGTTTTCCATGCCTTGCACGCGAGGTGTTTGTTTGAATGCACATACAGTGATTGATTCGGTTTTTGGTGAACTGGTGATCCGTGCTTGCAGATCCTGATGTACCAGCTCTGCAAGGGCGTGGCTTTCTGCCACGGACGCGGTGTCCTGCACCGTGACCTCAAGCCGCACAACCTGCTCATGGACCGCAAGACCATGGCTCTCAAGATCGCCGATCTTGGGCTCAGTCGTGCCTTCACGGTTCCTCTCAAGAAGTACACACACGAGGTACGGTTCCTGGTTCTGTTACCAGTATTAGTGCCGGATTGCTGTCTGATTCTGCATGATTCACGCCACTTGATCTGTTCATGACGCAGTCTGAATTCTTTTGCAGATCCTTACTCTGTGGTACAGAGCTCCTGAGGTCCTTCTTGGCGCCACACACTACTCAACGCCGGTTGACATGTGGTCTGTGGGCTGCATATTTGGTATGATGAACTTAACGTTGTAAATTAGCGTACTTTGAGAATTTAATCCTCTTAGGTAGATATGCTGAATTCCTTGTAAATGGCAGCTGAATTGATCACTACCACGGCACTTTTCCCTGGAGACTCTGAGGTGCAGCAGCTCCTGCACATTTTCAAGTACAGTACCACGCCTCGTCACACTTGCTTGTTATCTCACTTGGCATCATTAGGGGATATCAGATGTTGATGGTCTATATTGGTATTTGAATGCTAGGTTGCTGGGCACTCCAAATGAGGATGTCTGGCCAGGAGTAGGCAAACTCCCCAACTGGCATGAGTACCCTCAGTGGAACGTCTCAAAGCTGTCTTCTGTAATTCCTAGTCTCGATGCCGATGGTATCGATCTGCTTGAGGTGAGTAATCAATGCATCCATGCTACTTTATCCTTGAAGAAAATATAGAAGCAGATGTGCTCTTGTGAGAATCTGGTGCTAACTTATAGCTTTGATCCTTTGCAGAAAATGCTGCAGTATGAGCCGGCAAAGCGGATCTCTGCGAAGAAGGCCATGGAGCACCCATACTTCGATGATGTGGACAAGGCGCTGTACTGAAGCTGTCTTCGTGGCTAGCAAGAAGCGGATTTCTTGTGATTTGTGCTTGTCCTGAAGCATATCTTTTGCTTCCAGGGCAGGCATCTTTACCTCTGTTATTCCAGCTGCCATTTAGTTTTGCCCCATTGACTGATGGTTGTAATGGATAGTGACTCTGGAGTTATGCATAATTAAACGCCTCTTGCCAGGCGTTAAGTACTGGTCTTGTGAAGCACTACTTCTGCTTCAAAATCAGGCTTTACCTCTTTTTCTAGCTGCTATTTATAGTGTATGCCATTCATTTTTGTTTCTGATGGATAACTGAAAAATCGTCTTGATGGACTTGTGAGATTATCTAATTTCGTCTCGATGCTCTTACAGAAGTCCTCGTGCTTTGTTTGTGCTCTGAGACTTGGATATGGAGCGTAATTTAACTTGGACTACAACTAATTGTTGCAGATTAGATTAGTAGATTGGCCTATGGTCCTCTAATCTTTTGTACTGTATTTGAAGGGTCACTTTATAATCGTTATATTCTGATTCCCGGAATTGTACTCGTCCAGTCACCCTTGAGCTGAACTGCCAGAACATGTTTAGTGTAAATGATGGTGTGTCATCTTGGCTTATGGTGCATGAACATGTAGACGGGAGAGTTTGTAATACAATAGATGTTGTATTGATGGGGTGCTGGTGCACGTATATATAATATAAGGGAAGGCCTCTACCTCAACTATACAACACTAGGAGATGGGCCACAAATCCAATACACGTGCAATACATAATACATACTCAACACCCCCCCCCCCCCCCCCCAGTCGAAGCGTCGCCGGAGACACAGAGACTGGACCGAAACTCCTTGAAGACGGGAGTAGGCAATCCCTTAGTCATCACATCAGCAAACTGTTGCGTCGTCGGCACGTGGAGAACCCGAACACGGCCAAGGGCAACCTGCTCGCGCACGAAGTGAATATCGAGCTCAATATGCTTCGTCCGTCGATGGTGCACCGGGTTGGCGGAGAGGTAGAACGCGCTGACGTTATCGCAGTAGACAAGAGTGGCCTTGTGAACATCACAAAGCAACTCCTGGAGCAGCTGACGTATCCAAGAGCACTCGGCCACGACATTAGCCACGGCGCGATACTCTGCCTCGGCGCTGGAGCGGGAGACCGTGGGCTGCCGCTTCGATGACCAAGAGATCAATGAGGGCCCAAGGTAGACGCAGTAGCCTGACGTAGAGCGTCGCGTGTCGGGGCAGCCAACCCAGTCGGCATCCAAGTAGGCCACGAGGTCGGTGGAAGCGGAGGCCGTCAGGGTGAGTCCCAAGGACATGGTGCCGCGTATGTAACGGAGAATACGCTTCACCAGAGTCCAGTGAGAGTCATGCGGGGTGTGCATATGGAGGCACACCTGCTGGACAGCATACTGCAGGTCGGGGCGAGTCAGCGTCAGGTACTGTAAAGCACCAACAATAGAGCGATAAAACGCTCCATCGGATGCAAGAGACCCCTCGAGAGCAGAGACCTTCTCCTTTGTGTCGACGGGGGTGGGCGCCGGCTTGCAGTTAAGCATACCGGCACGCTCCAGGAGCTCGTGGGCGTACTTCTGCTGATGCAGAAAGAAGCCGTCAGTCCGTCGGACCACCTCGATGCCGAGGAAGTAGTGTAGGGGCCCCAAGTCCTTGAGGGCGAACTCATCACGAAGACGAGCAGTCAGCCGCTGAAGGAGGTCGGGGGCGGACGCCGTGAGGATGATGTCGTCGATATAGAGCAGCAGATATGCAGTGTCAACTCCCTGATGATACACGAAGAGTGAAGCATCGGAGCGAGTGGACCGAAATCCGAGAGACTGCAGGAAGGCTGTGATACGCTGGTACCAAGCCCGAGGCGCCTGCTTCAACCCGTAAAGAGAACGGGAGAGCAAGCACACGAAGTCGGGGTGCTCGGCGTCGACGAAACCAGTGGGCTGCTCACAGAACACCTGCTCGGCGAGATGGCCGTGCAAGAAGGCGTTGGAGACATCCAACTGGTGCACAGGCCAGGCGCGCGAGACCGCCAGCTGAAGCACGACGCAAATCGTGCCGGGTTTCACAACCAGGGCGAAGGTGTCGGTGAAGTCCACGCCCGCGCGTTGCCGAAAACCACGAACCACCCACCGAGCCTTGTAGCGCTCGAGAGAACCGTCCGGGCGGTCTTGTGGCGAAACACCCACTTGCCAGAGATGATGTTGGCACGAGGGGGCGCGGAACAAGCTGCCACGTGCGGTTGCGATGTAAGGCGTCGAACTCCTCCTGCATCGCAGCTAGCCAGTGGGGATCCCGAAGGGCAGCGCGAGCGGAGGTGGGGACGGGTGAAGGCGTCGACGTCGAGGCGGCGCACACATACTCGTCGGCGGAGTAGCGCATGCTGGGCCGAAGCACTCCTGCTCGGGCACGTGTAGTCACGCCAAGTGGCGGGGCAGTAGGGCCGGCGGGGGCACCCGGTGCGGCTGGGGGGGCCGCGGCGGCAGCAGCGTCGGCCGAGCCGGTGGCGGAAGAGGCGACGAGCGAGGGTGACGTCGATCCCGTCGCAGGGTGGGCGGGCGGGGTGCCGGGCTCAACCTCGTATGAGGGAGACGAGGACTCGGGGGCCCGCTCGGACTCGACCTCGGGGGAGGGAGTCACAAAGCCGGGGGCGGCAGAGGGCGCTGTGCCGGGGGGGGGGCGCCGGGGGCTGCCGCCACGCATCGCTCCACAAAGGGGGCGCAGGGGCCGGCGCTGAAGGGGCCGAAGCCGTAGGAACCTGAAAAAAGGGAACACCGTCTCGACAAAGTACACATGCCTCGAGGTGTGCACACGATGAGTGACAGGATCATAGCACCGGTAACCTTTGATGTTAGGGGGGGGGGGTAGCCAAGGAAGACGCATGGGACGGATTGTGGTGCGAGCTTGTGTGGCGTGGTGGACACGGTGCTAGGATAACAGAGACACCCGAAGATGCGGAGACCATCATAGGACGGTGGTGTGCCGAAGAGAAGGTGGTGAGGGGCGTAGTTCCACCGAGGGCGACATGGACGAATGTTAACTAAGAGAGTGGCGGTAGCGAGGGTATCGGGCCAAAACCGAGCGGGCACGTTAGAGTGAAAGAGTAACGTGCGAACACAGTCATTAAGAGTGCGGAGAATGCGCTCGGCGCGGCCGTTCTGCTGGGAAGTGTAGGGGCAAGTCAGACGAAAGGTGGTGCCGTGAGAGGCGAGAAGTGTGCGAAAAGCGACGTTGTCAAACTCTTTTCCGTTATCAGTTTGGAGTGCGAGTATGGGGCGACCGAATTGGGTGGTGACATAGGAATAAAAGGTGATGAGTGTGGCTAAAGCATCGGATTTACGACGAAGGGGAAAAGTCCACACATAATGAGAATAATCATCTAAAATCACCCAGTAGTATAGATAGCCCGTGTTACTCGCAACGGGAGATGTCCAAACATCACTATGAAGTAATTGAAACGGAAAAGTGGAAACTGAAGAAGACGCACTAAAGGAAAGACGAACGTGCTTGCCTAAGCGACAAGCCTCACAAGAGTGCTCGTCGAGCTTATCACATGAGAAAGAGAAACTCCTAAGAATTTGACGTAAGACAGTGTGGTTGGGGTGACCCAAGCGAGCGTGCCAAAGGTCAACGCAGGCGGCAAGGGCGACGGGTGTGGATGTGGAGGCGCCGACGTGCACGGGGTAGAGCTCATCGGGACTGTCACATCGGTGAAGGACCATCCGGATACGGGCGTCTTTCACAGAAAATCCAACACCGTCAAATTCAACAGTAAGTGGGTTCTCACGAGTAAGACGACGAACGGAAACTAGGTTCGTGACTAAATCAGGTGAAACAAGAACATTAGACATAGTGATGGGTGTGGAAGTGGAGGGAAAGCTAGTGCTACCGATATGAGTAATAGGTAAGGAGGAGCCGTTGCCGATGGTGATACGAGTGGGTGTGTGAACGGGAGTGGAGGAGGTTAGGTTACCGGGATGAGCTGCCATGTGCGCAGTAGCACCTAAGTCCATATACCAGTCGCCTCCACCGACAGAGCTACTCGACGACGGCACAGAGTGCTGGGCGGCGAGGAGGGCGGGGTCCCGTGGCACAGGTACCGGCGGCAGCGGAAGGCCCCCGTAGGGCGGCGCCGGGACGGGCGGGCCATAACCACCGAGAGGCGGCGACGCAAGGAGGGCGCCGTAGCCGGCGCCAATCGGCTGGAAGGGCGCGCTGATGAACGCCTGGTGGCCAGCGGGGAGAGCCTGCTGATAGTGCAGCGCCTCCCCGGCATCCTGGGCCTGCTGCTGCTGCAAGCGGCGGCGACCGCCGCCACGCCGGTTGCGTCGGTCCCCTCCCCCTTGCGGGTGCTGCGGGGGAGGCGCTGGTGGCAACGGGTAGCACCCGGCGGGTGCGGGAGGACGAGACTGGATCGGCGCGGCCGGTGGAGCGGTTCCGCCGGAAATGGTGAAGTAGCCCGGAGAGTCCATGAAAGATGTCAGAAGCCGCAGGAAAAGGAAGCGGGCGGCGGCGGCGGCACGTGGGAGTGCATGGCGGCGGCGGCGGTGGGGAGCGGCGGCGGCGCGTGAGGAGGCGTTGCGCGGCGGCGGCGCGCGCGGGGAAGGCGTTGCGCGGCGGCGGCGGCGGTGGGAGCGGCGGCGGCGGCGCACGAGGAAACGCTGCGCGGCGGCGGCGGCGGCTCGGGCGAGAAGGCAGAGCGGGGTGGCTGCAGCAAGTAGAAGGATCGGTAGTAGTACTAGATGGATGCAATCAGAATCATCACGTACGTGCAACCAGCTAGCAAGCTAGATGAATTATGCTAATGGATGGATTATGCTAATGCAGAGCGCGACTGGAGCGGCGCGTGGGATCGCGCGGGCGGCTCGCGGGGAAAGCTGCGGCGGCGTCGCGGAGTGGACAGGCGGCGGCAGGGGAGATGCGGCGGCGGCGGCGCGTGAGGAGGCGCGCGGCGGCGGCGGAAAGCTAGGTCAGAACCTAAAAACTGATACCATGTAGACGGAAGAGTTTGTAATACAATAGACGTTGTATTGATAGGCGACACATATATCTACTTCTAGTAGGGTCTCATATGTGTGTGTTTATACTCAAAACTTCTACTTCTAGTTGACACATATATCTAACCAAACAAAGTCCAATTGGTCATCAAACATTTTTTTTACGTGGGGCATCAAATATTTCAATAGCATTAGAAAGTAGATAGTTCAAATATAGGGGTTCCGCACACATATATTACAGCTCCTGCTGGAGGTACCAATCTTGCAAGCTCTGCCTCTCCTCTATATCCGTGAGGAGCTTCAGTTACCAACCCAGCAAGTTCTTGGGACAGAGGTAGGTAGGCGTGGAGGCAAGGGGAGCTTCAGTTACCAACCTTGCTTGGGAGCAGCAGATGCTGATTGGACTGAAGTTCCTACGGTGGCAATCTTAGTTCTTTTCCTCTTAGGCTTAGGCAGTGGGGCTTTCTCTTGTGAACTAACAACTATTTCTTGCTCAGGAAAAGATCATGCATCCATGTTGCTCTCTGAATAATGGATTGTAGCATTCGAATATGTTCCTGACGTCTTGAAGCAAGCTGAACTAAGATGATCGAACAAGCAAACGAGTTGAACACTGACAAGCCGAGCACAACAAGTGATGAGTGGATTTTACACTCATATTTTCTTGAATTTTAAAATGAATATTCTTAGATGTTCTCTGTGATTATCTCTTCAATTAACTACTATTCACTAGTAATTTGCAAAGGTGCGCAAATCACCATGCTTTAAATTTTTGTTGAAGATATGGAGATAATCCGGAGGAAATAAAGACATAACCAGCAAGCACTTATAAGTGGATCAAATATAGGATTTAGTTTATTTGATTGCATAATAGAAAAAACAAAATGCTTTTTCAAGAGGCTTGAGTGAATGCAAAATTCCCTAAAATGTAATACAAATGAATCCTTGAAAAATCCTGTTACCTCCATGGGAAAATAAGTGACTGGTCTAATTCAAATTAAAACCACATCACTTATTTTTGAAGTGAAGGAGTATAGGATTCAAAATCCTACTCGCTCCATCCCAAAAATAAGTGTCTCAACTTTGTACTAACTTCAGTATAATTTTGTAATAAAGTTGAGGCACTTATTTTGGGACGGATGGAGAATTAATCAAGCACATGATACAACCCTAACTCTCCGGTAACTCCAACCATGCCATCACCTCCGCCCTATGCTCCCGTAACCCAATCTCTCATGTAACCCTAACCACGCCGTTACTACCGCCCCTTTTCTCCTTCTCCCCCTTGCCACTGCCAAGAAAAGCTTGTTGGCGACCCGTGGCACCGGTATCCTCTTCTCATGTGGCAGCATCGGGAACTTTCAACCAGATCTCATGGGGGTTGCGCGCCCAGGCCTGCACGCGACAGCTACATCATCCCAGATGAGACTGCCCTATGCGGATGTGGAGTGTGTCCCCAGAGTTGTGCGGTGCCTGCTGAGTAGTCTAGGTGGTGGATCCGCGTGATGGTGTGCTCATACTTCATCCGGCGGAACACCATTCTGGTGGGGCTGAAGTTTAATAGATATTAAAGTTAGCACCACATAAAAACATTCCCCCTGGCCTTCTTCCCTAATCGAAGATTGGAGAAAGAAGATCTAAGAGGGCGTGCCCCATGCTACTTGGGCAGAGCATAAGCTAGTGATGCTTTTGACTACTGGACTTTAGCCATCTAGGGTGCGGCACTCAACGCTTGTATTGCTCTCCCACAACTCCGTTTTCACGGTTTAGGCTGCTCCCATTTCGCTCGCCTTGAATTAAGAATTCTCACAATAACAAGGTCTACTCGATGTTAATTAGGCGCAAATGAAACTTTAGCAAAAATCTTGTAAAACAAAAAAAGGGATATTCAATTACCATATGTCTGTTTTCAAAGCACAAAGAGTTCTTGACAAGATTCGCTGGTGTTACTACAAAGAGAATTAATGAATCCTAAGGCAAAGGGGCGAGAAACTCAAGGCCACTCTTCCTCCGGGCTTTCTTTCCGCACTGGTGAAATAATGTCAGGTGAATTAGCCGAATTTGCAGGGATCTTGGCGGAGGCTTCCCGATAAATAGTAACGATCAGTCGAAGAACACCATGCATTGATGGGTGTCGAAGAAAAATTGAGCGTTTCTTGTCACAACCTTTCTTTGTGCGACTGATTTCCAACTCTTCTTTGCTAGCGCTTGACTCCTTAGAGCCGCATCCGTGGGATATCTCCAACAAGGCATGTTACTTGCGTCGTGATTATTGCTCGCGGTGCGACATGACTCGCAGGTGAGACATCCTAGCTTCCCATTCGCAACTGCTAGCCTCGCCGACTCGGCGGTGGTTGCCCTCTCGGATGGCCCCCGACGGCATAAGATGGCTTGAGGCGATGTGTGTACAACTACTTGAGGAAGTGGTTGTCGAGCATCGGTAGTCTTGAGCGTAATCGGTGAGGGAATCGCCTGATCAGATTTCCTACTCTTTGGTATGTTGGCCGGTGATTTGTTGGCACATGCGAGGACAATGGAGCAAGAGGTGATGTATGGTGGTGTTGTCCGTTACAGATTTGTCATCATTTGCCACCTCGAAGGTGGGAGGACGGCGGGGGACGACCAAAGTGTCCCGAATTGGGATTTTGGTAGTGCTAGTGTCCTCCCTCGTATATGGCTTCATCTCGTGTGCCATAATGAACATTCCTTGTGTCGCCCTTTGTGTGGTGAGTAGCTCTTTCATGACTGTATTGTCCTCTTGTGCGCGCATGTTCATGTTTTGCGTGGAATCTCACGTCATGACCATGCACGTATCTTGATCCTTGTATCGCGGAAAGTGGAAGTGACAGCACAGGTCGACTTCTCGAGTACCCAGTCTCGAGCTCTAGGGTGAAAACCCTAGATTTGACCCTAATTGAGCATACCCGGCAATAACAATGTTTTGCATCGTTAACTTGCTGAATGCTTTACTTGGAGCTTATTCAGACTTGTTCTTCAAATTTGAAAATGCACGATCTAACCTTCGATGGTTGGATTCGGCAATACTAGCGCTTGCACGTCATTCCCATTCTAAAGGCGTTGCTTTTTTAAGAATCTTACTCGTAGTCACTGTATTGTCAAGATATGATTGGTGCCGATGGTCGTTGCTGGATTTTGTCGATCGCCGTTTTGATCGCTTCGGGGGTCTTTTATTTTTCTTTTTTCCGCCTTGGCATAGCTTCAATCATGTATGACTTTGATCTTGTCGGTGAGATCTTTTGTGTGTTATCCCTTTGATGCTTCATTATGAGTCAGTAAAATCATCATTTGTCAAACAATCAAGCATACTACATAAAAATCAAGCATATTCCATGAAGGACTCCTAATGAGCGAGCGGGCGACTCCGCGGGCGACTCCGCGGGCGAGCGGGTCGGCGGCCGCCGGGGTCCTGCCCTCGGCATCGGCGACACGTCCGCGCATCGGTAGCCGCTTTTGGGCGTTGGCCGGATCAGATGAGGAGGACGCGGACGGCGACGGTGATGACCCGGCGGCCTCGCCGCCGACGCCGACCCCGTCCGACCTGGTTTGTGAGTTTTTCAATTCTGGCTATGACGAAGACGAGGTTGCCATGACGGTGGACAAGATCCTGCCTGTGGACGATCCGGCGAGGGTTGGGCTGCACGTGGGCGAGAGAAAGGAGATGGTCCGTCGCGTCATTCACCGGAGATCGGCGGCGACGGCAATCAGACCATGGAAGGGTCCTCTTCCGAAGGTTTGTCTACCTAATCTTACTCTTTTCGATTTGATTAAACCAGATTCTTGGATTACGGTTCAGAGGAAGAAGAGAACGGGGCGCCGTGCAAATGTTTCTCGGATGCCGGTGATGGCCGCGGCGGCATCGCCGGCTGGGCGAGCGTCCGAGATCTCGCTGGTGCGGGAGCTGCGTTTGAACTCGCTCCTGGGCCGCGAGCTGGGTGCGCCTGGGGATGGGCCGACTCTGGGTGAGCCGGGAGTGCGCGTTGTTGGGCCGGAGTTAGATGGGTATGAGGCCCAGTCAAACTCGACCAATACCTCGTTACCTCCTGTCGCCCCATGCACGTCCGAAGAACGAGTTCTATCGTCATGATCTAGGGTTTTCCGACGAGGGCGGTCGAGTTTCTGTGATCGTGGAGCGGGGCGGGCGCGGCGCATCCCCCCACTACGGGCCATGGCTGCTCGTGGAGCTCCGGCGCCAACTGGCTTGACCTCCGCCTCTGGTGGTGCAGGCCGCGGCGGAAACAGCCGCCCGCAGGGGACCGGCCGCGGTGGGAACGGCCCGCCGCCGAGGTCTGGCCGCGGCGGGAATGGACCGCCGCCGGGTATTGGCCGCGGTGGGGATGCTCCATTGCCGGGCACTGGAGCCGGTGGCGCTGTTTCTGCGGTGATTGGCTCTAGGCCGCCGGCACCGGCCGGGACTACTGGTACTGCCGCTGCTCGACCGCCTTCTCCGGCACTTGCCGCCGTGGGTAGGGGTGGTGCCATCCGTCCGCCTCGACCTGCTACTTTGGCGCCTGTGAGCCGGGGGGTGGTCCTAGTGCCCAGCGTCCGCCGGCGCCGACTGGACCCTTGTCAACTGCTGGGCGTGGTGGTTTTCGGCCTCCCAAGCCGGGCTTTGCGGGGAGCGATGTCCCTCCTCCAAGACCTCCGGCTCCTGTGGGGCGGGGTGTTGCGCCGGCTGTGCCCAACGCTGCGCCACCACCTCACTATGTGGCGAGACCGGAGGTGGTTTTGTCGAGGGGGCGACTGGCCCGAATAACCGGCATAGAGGTGGATTCCGTGGCTATCGTGGTGGCCGCGGTGGTGGACGTGGTTGGGCCCGCAAGCCGCCTCCGGTGACGGCCGTGGTTGACCAGCAGGTTTCGGACATGGCGGTGGATCCCGTGCGGTCGACTGAGTTGGCTAGCCAGGCTTTGGAAGTTGTGACGGCTCTGGCTAACGTGGATGTTCCTGCAACTGGAGCCACTGTGGAGGCTAGAGACAGGGATGAGTCTGAGAGGGCGTCCAAATGGGCGCGTAAGAAAGAAAAGATGCTTTGTTATCGATGTGGTGAGAAGGGCCACTTTATTGCTGAGTGCATGGCGGAACTCTGTAACTCATGTGGTAAGATGGCTCATATCACGGGGGAATGCCCAGCTGTGCGTGATCAGGCTCCTGCTCTCATGATGTACGGAGTGTACTGTGCTGAGCTGACTTTCTTTGAGTCTCCGGTGGCGAGGGAGAATCTAGCTGAGACTCAGAGCTTGACGACGGGGCTTGTGAAAGCAACCCGCGAGTTGGTGTCTGAGGATCAAATAGTGCAGAGACTTCAGCAATTGGTTCCAGGTGATTTTCAGTGGGAGCTCATCCCGATTGAGGACAATGTGTTTAGGGTTGAGTTTCCGACGGTGGACGACTTGCAGAGGTTGTTGAGTTTTGGGTTGTGCAAGGTGCCGGGTACTCAGTGCGTCCTGGAGTTTCACGAGTGGAGGAAGGTAGAGCCTAAGGGCAAACCGCTCACTCAGGTGTGGTTGCGGTTTTCAGGGGCCCCATCTGAGGCCTTGACAGATGCTCGAGTCGTGGCGAGTTTGGGTATGATGGTTGGTAAGACTGAGGATGTGGATATGGCTTTTACTCGCTCTCATGGGGTGGCCCGTCTTTTAGTGGGTGTTTTGGACATCGACTTTGTCCCCGACATGGTTAACTGGTTTTACCGGGGAGAGGTGTTTCCGCTTCAGATTGAGTTCGAGGACTCGACGCTGTTTGCCGATGTGATTTCCGGGGATGCTATGGATATGCACGAGGGGGATGATGATGCCGGGGCTCGTGGGGACCTGCATAATGAGGCGGGACAAGAGAGGGCTAATGGATCGAGTCCTGATGCTCAGTTGCCCGGTGATGGTTCTGGAGTAAAATCTCCCTCGGCCCCGGCGGTACCTATGAACACATTGCGGTTTGGTTCTTTCGAGCCAGCCTCGGCTCCTCCCCGCCTATGGAGTGATAGGGTGGAGTCTGAGGATAGCTGTGAGTGTCTGCTTCCGCCGTTGGAGTTTGGTGATGTGGCTAGCTCTTTGGAGGGTGGTTTGGTGGGGCCGCTCTCGGTGACGTCCGTGGGAGAGGTTAGGGAGGTGGAGCCTCAAGTAGGCCAGCTCTCTCCTTCTACTTCAGTGGAGGTTCGGTATGGGGAAGGGACCTTGGGGCGGGAGGCCTCGACTTTTCCTTCTTGTTGTCTGGTGCCGGCGACAACGGTGACGCGGGCAATGGTAGACTGTGGGGGAGGCTGCACGGGTCAGGAGGACCTGGCCGTCTCTCCTGTGGTGACGTCGATCTTGGTGGGGTCGGCCAGCGCTGGGGAAGGGAGCCCGAGGCAGGCGGCCTCGGCTCGTGCGTCCCCGGCCGTGGCTGGGACTCCCGAGCCAGCAGCGTTGGGGGGAGGGGGGCTGGGGCAGGTGGCCCTGGCTACCCCTTCTTCACCGGCGGTCAGGAGGACCGCCACCCCTGCGTCGGCTGGGGGGGAGGGAGGAGGGCACGGGCAGGCGGCCCCCGCCTACTCCTTCCCGTCCGTCCCTGTGGATGCGGTGCTAGGGAACCCGCAGCTTCCTCCTCTGAGGGATTCAGCACGAGGTTTTACCAGGGAGGAGGTCGTTGCTTTTGGCGGGATCCCAGACCCCGTCTCGACGTGTAGACGGTTCAGCGCTCGCATCCACGAGCTTCCGGAGGTGGATGATATGCAGCAGCGGTACGCTATGAGGGCCGCCAAGCTTCAGGATGCTGCAAATGCTTCTGGTATGTCCGTCAACATATCTAACTCTTTATTGCATTTTTCTCATGAAGAGATTATTAATAATGCAAACCAATTAGGAGTTTCACTCGGAGTTACAGATAGTGAGATTTCTACTTCGGTGAACGACTTGTTAGATTTGGAGGCAGAGCGTGCCTTAGAAACTATTCGTAATATTGCAGCGGTTAAACCCATGAATGATAATGAGATTGATGCTTTAGGGGTTAGAGTGCTCAATAATCTGTGTGTCGACTTAGCACCATCCAATATTGAGTCTGAGGACGAAGATATGCCCTTAGAGAATGCAGTTGTTGGTTCCGTTGAATCCGGTTATGAGGACCCGGAGCTTGGACCTAGTAGACCCAAGCGTAAGTGGAAGCGGAAAATTTACCCCGACTCTGCTGTTCGTCGGAGTGCTAGAATTCGGACTTCTAAAAATTTTTATGATGAGTGATGAAAGGAATCTTTTGGAATAGCAGAGGTCTGAGAGACTTGGCTAAAAGAAGGTTCCTTGCAGAGGCATCTCTGGAGCATCGCTTAGATTTTATTGCGCTATCGGAAACCGGTAGAGACAATTTTGCGCCACAGTTTCTTTCCTCTCTCGTGGGTGGTGTTGACTTTGATTGGCATTGCCTTCCTCCGCGTGGAAGATCGGGTGGTATCTTGCTGGGAGTGCGATGTGATTCGCTTGAAGTCCGGAGCGTAGTCATGGGTGACTTTGCGGTTAAGTTTCGAGTCAGGTCTAAGGTTGACGCTTTCGACTGGGCGCTGGTGGCGGTTTATGGTGCCGCACAGCCCGAGCTTAAACCGGATTTTTGGCGGATCTTGTTCGGATTTGTGGGTCTGAACAGCTGCCACTCTTAGTTGGGGGAGATTTCAACATCATTAGGAGGAGAGAGGAGAAGAATAATGATAATTTTGACGGCAGGTGGTCGTTCATGTTCAATACTATTATTGAAAGCTTGGATCTGAGGGAGATAGAGCTTTCTGGTAGAAAGTTTACCTGGGCCAACTCACTACCCAACCCGACATACGAAAAGCTTGATCGCGTGCTAGCGAGTGTTGAGTGGGAACAGAAGTTCCCGCTAGTGACGGTTCAGGCTCTTTCTAGGGGTTTCTCCGATCACACTCCACTGTTCGTTGACTCAGGGGAGCCGAACCACGTGGGAAACAAAAACACCTTTTCTTTCGAGATGGCCTGGTTCGAACGCGAAGGGTTCCTAGACCTGATCGCTAGGGAATGGGCGAAAGGTGTAGGCGGTAGGACTGCGGTCGAGCGTTGGCAAAATAAGATCAGGAGCTTGAGAAGCTTTTTACGGGGTTGGGCTAAGCATCTTAGTGGGGTATATAAGATTGAGAAGGAAAGACTCCTCTCTCTTATACAGAATCTGGACGTCAAGGCCGAATCCACGATCTTGATGCCTGCTGAGCTCCAGGTTAAAACTGAAGCGGAGAAGAGGTTGAAAGAACTTCTCCGCGAAGAAGAGTTGAAGTGGGCTTTGCGAGCTAAGGTTCGCAAAGTGGTCCAAGGGGACGCGAATACTCAATTCTTCCATCTGATTGCTAATGGTAAGCACAGAAAGAAGAGAATATTCCAACTTGAACAAGATGAGGGCACTATTTTAGGACAGGATAACCTAAAGACGTATATAACCGAGTATTACAGGCAGTTATTTGGACCTCCGGAGGATAATTGTGTCTCTCTTGAGGAGTCCAGAACTGAGGATGTGCCTCAACTTTCGGCTGCTGAAAATGATATTCTGGTTGCCCCATTTTCGGAGAAGGAGGTGTTTGATGCCATAACACAGTTGAAAAATAATAAAGCTCCTGGACCGGATGGATTTCCGGTGGAGTTTTACAAGAAGTGTTGGCATATTATTAAGGGGGACTTGTTACCTATGTTTCATGATCTGTTCTCTGGACAGCTTCAATTATTTCACTTGAATTTTGGAACTATCACATTGCTTCCTAAGAAGACGGATGCTGTGAGAATTGAGCAGTTCAGGCCGATCTGCCTTCTCAATGTTAGTTTTAAAATTTTCACCAAGGTCGGGACTAATAGGCTCACACAGATTGCGCATTCTGTGGTGCAGCACTCCCAAACTGCTTTCATGCCGGACAGAAACATCCTCGAAGGGGTGGTAGTCCTTCATGAAACGCTCCATGAAATCCATTCCAAGAAGCTAGATGGCGTCATTTTTAAGGTGGATTTCGAGAAAGCGTATGATAAGGTTAAATGGCCATTTCTCCAACAGGCATTGCGTATGAAAGGCTTTGATGAAGCCTGGCGACGCCAGGTTGAATCATTTACGCAAAAAGGGAGTGTGGGAATTAAAGTGAATGACGATATTGGTCATTACTTCCAGACACATAAAGGCCTAAGACAAGGAGATCCGATGTCCCCTATCTTATTTAACATTGTGGTCGATATGTTAGCCATCTTGATAGGGAGGGCTAAGGAGAATGGTCAAGTGGGTGGTTTGGTACCTCATCTGGTTGATGGAGGTGTATCCATCCTTCAGTACGCTGATGATACAATCATCTTTATGGAGCATGACCTGACCAAGGCGAGAAATATGAAGCTGGTGTTATGCCTTTTCGAACAATTGACCGGATTAAAGATTAACTTTCATAAGAGCGAGCTGTTTTGCTTTGGTAGAGCCAAAGACGAACAGGAGGCTTATAGGCAATTGTTTGGGTGCGATTTGGGGGAGTTACCTTTCTCTTACCTAGGTATTCCAATCCACCATAGAAAGCTGACCAATAGAGAATGGAAATGCATCGAAGACCGTTCGAGAAGAAACTGAGTTGCTGGAAGGGCAAGCTCATGTCATATGGAGGCCGATTAATTCTGATTAATTCGGTGCTCACGAGTATGCCTATGTTTCTCTTATCGTTCTTTCAAGTCCCAGTTGGTGTTAGGAAAAGATTGGACTTTTATCGATCGCGTTTCTTTTGGCAGGGTGATGAGCTAAAAAGAAAATACAGACTTGCAAAATGGGATATCATCTGTAGACCGAAAGACCAAGGGGGTCTTGGTATTGAGAATCTCGAAGTTAAGAACAGATGCCTTCTTAGCAAGTGGCTGTGGAAGCTCTCTTCTGAGACTGAGGCCATGTGGGCCCAAATCCTTCGCAGCAAGTACCTTCAGACAAAGTCCTTGTCCCAGGTCACAGTCAGGCCGACTGACTCGCCTTTCTGGAAAGGCCTGATGAAAGTCAAACAATCTCTACTTAATAGGACAAAGGTTGTTATTGGCAACGGTGCCAGTACACGCTTCTGGGAGGATACTTGGCTCGGCGACACACCCCTGGCCATTCAATATCCGTCTTTGTATCGCATTGTTCAACGACGGGAGGTGGTCGTTGCTACGGTGTTTCAATCCATCCCCCTTAATATTCAGTTCAGACGGTCGTTAGTGGGCAATCGTTGGGAAGCTTGGCTCCATCTTGTTCGGAGACTAATGGATGTCCATCTTACTCAACAACCCGATGAATTACGCTGGAAGCTGACTAGGTCTGGAGTATTCACGGTTAAATCAATGTATATTGATGTAATTAACTCGAGCTATATTCCTACCTCCAAACATGTTTGGACTGTCAAAGTTCCTTTGAAAATAAAAGTGTTTATGTGGTTTGTCCATAAACAGGTTATTTTAACCAAGGATAACTTGATTAAGCGTAATTGGACAGGACCTACGAGGTGTAGCTTCTGTGATCGGGATGAGACGATTAAGCATCTCTTTTTTGATTGCCCTTTTGCCAGAGTACTTTGGCGGACGGTTCACATTGCTTTTAATATTATTCCACCGAATTCCGTCACCACGTTATTTGGGACATGGCTAACTGGGATTAAGCCTGAATTAGCGAGGCATATTCGTGTTGGAGTTTGTGCTCTATTGTGGACTATCTGGACTTGCAGAAATGATTTGGTTTTTAACAGAACATCATGTATTCACTTTTTGCAGGTTATTTTCCGAGCCACGGCTGTGATCCGTTCATGGTCGCTACTCACTCCGACGGAGGCCAGGGAGCATTTGGTTACTGGATCTATCCGCTGGGAGATGGTAGCTCGGGATATCTTCAACCGGTTTGGATGGCGGTCATGTAATAGGATAGGCAATTAGTTTACCTATCTATCTTTAGCCAGCCGGTTGTGGCATATTATCTTGGCTAGTCTGTGTGTCTAGCTTCTTTAGCTCTGTGTGAGCTGTCCTCTGATTATTTTTTTCAGTTGGAGATTTTGGAACCTTGTGAGACCTTTTATTTTGTTAATAATATGGCCGTATGCATCACTCTTGATGCAAAGGCCGGGGAGAACCCCTTTTCGAAAAAGGAAAAAAAAAGCCGGTTTTCTGGGGATTCTGATTCTCTAAATTCATAAGTAAGTCCTTCGAATCAAATACGCCCTAGTTTTGAGAACACGGTACGCTATATGGCATCTATGTTTCGACGGTAGGTTACGCGGTTTCATATTACTGTTCTAGGGATTCTAATTCTCATTCTCTTTGTAGTGCAGTATTTGCAGTCCATACTGTCTAGTGTGGTGAGCAGGCAATGCATAGTGTGTAATGATTCATAACTAAATGACACTGGCAGGTAGTAAGTGGTAATAACTAACCATCGTTGTCTATTCTAAATTTCTACCGAACAGTAGAGTGCTGCAGTAGAAATAGTGGTGCAAGTTAACGATCTCTTTCATCTGGTATAATTGGGCATGCAGGCTAACTGTCCCTGTCAGGCACAGGTGATTGGGTACCTCCGCCTGGGTTTTTAATCCTCTTATTGTCAAATTTTGATCATAAATTCAACTAATAAATTATAAGTTTTATGTAGTAAGATAATAGCATTGAAAACCTTTTTCAAATACAAATCTAGCGATATAAAGTTTACGGTATTTAAATTAGTTTTATTAGTTAAATTTATGATCAAATTTTGACCACTTACTACCTTTCAGTGCATAGTGGACGGCTAAAGCATGCAGATAATGTTTAGAGAGGTCGGGGTAGACCAAATTTAACATGAGAAAAGTCCGTAAAAAGATATTTGAAGGATTGAAGTATCACCAAAGAACTAGGCATGGACAGGGGTGTGTGGAAGCTTGATATCCATGTGCGAGAACCATGAGTTGGTCGCGAGATCTTATGGGTTTCACCTCTAGCCTACCCCCAACTTGTTTGGGACTAAAGGCTTTGTTGGTGGTGGTGTTGTTGTTTTGACAATAAATACGAGAGGGGACTTATAAACCTGGACGGAGGAAGTACTCCATGGACACCATGGCACTAGCGCACACAGACGCGTTAGACTCAACAATGAACTTACGTCGTTACCTTGTTGAAGGTGTAGTCTCTTTGCCGATGTGTAAGGTGTTGGCTTTCATTGGTTGGTCTTGACAATCAGGATGAAAATCCTTGTCCATGGCGTTTTCAGCGGAAGTAAATACAAATGTGTTAAAGCGTGTATAGCTTCTTGCAGGCCTTGCTACGGAAAATATTTCTGACTTGGTCGTAAATGTTAAATTCAAATCTTGCTTTTAGTGTATTGCATGGTTTTCTCTAATTTCTCGTGTATTGCACGTGCCGTGTAAGTGTGTTATGTAGGGTGAGTAAAATGTGTTGCATTTTGTGAAAGGGCACTACCTCATAGAGTATGTCTACGGAAAAGTACAAGTACACTACAGTATGAAATGCAAATACACTATGGTAGGAAGTACAAATACAACACACACGGGGAAGTACAAATATACTACAAAGAACTACAAGTGCACTACGTGAGAAAGTACAAGGACACTACACACTTGGAAGTAAAAGTATATTACCGAAAGAATTCAAGGACACTATGTGAGTAATTACAAATATACTGCAGTTCTAACTTAAAGTTGCATCCAAAAAAGTTGGCAAAATCTATTAATCTCTACTCTTATAAAAAAACAGAGTTGGTGATGATGGTGTGCTTGCCATCCTGCAATATAGGCCGTCCGATTTATATCTGACGGATAGGAAGGAAACTATGACAATTTTGCAAAAAGATACCCACACCCCTCTCCACATTTGCAAATAAGGTCTTCCCTCGTTCATCATTTTCTCTCACAAAATAAACTACTCATACAAATGCATCTTGATGTTACGTGCAACGTATGGGCATCTTGCTAGTGTAATTTCAAAGATATTCACGTGAGGAGTGCAGCGGCAAAAACCATTTGTAAATGGACGTATGGTCCTAAAGATGTTTTGATTGAAACTTAGATCTTGCAAATTGTTCATGCTTTGCAACAGGGCCAAATATATTTTAGTGGTTCACATCAATTGTGTCTCGCATATACTTTCATCCACTATCTTCGCGTCCCCAATACAACCTTATCACCTATGTGAATGGCTCATTTGGTCACAACCCCCTTCTACAGCCACTCACAAACACTTTGGATTTTAAACACATATTGTGTAGTTGTGTATATGTGAAGATTTTACATGCAAAAAAAAGTGTATATGTGAAGATTTCAAGAAAAAAAACAATACATAAGGGGTCGTCAATACCCACCCAGCCTCTGGCGACAGTAGGATGAAAGGAAAAAAAGGAAGACATAGGAACCTAATCTTGGTCTAGCAAAAAGTAGAGAAAACATGAGCTCGCTACACCGTAGAACAATTGTTCTACAGTCTTAGCTCATAAGTGGACCCGAAGATATGGTAGAAATCATATCGAAAGGAAGTGTGCCTCTTGAACATCTCACCATGAATAACAGTATTAAGTTAATCGGTAGTTAAATGCTCTGATAACCGATTTCCTTTTATATTTTTATCGACATTACATTTTATGACATTCTTCTCAAAAGCTGGTCTTTGCATAGAACATTTGCCTTTTCACAACATTGATGGGTTGCTAGGTCTTGGGATTACTCGTGAGAAGATTTAGTAGTATAAAATAGTATACAATAATGGATTAGACAGGACCAGGCCGGATATGTTATTTCCATGCACTGTGTTCCCATATTAGCGATGGAAGGAGATATGTTGTCGTACAAATAAAATTAGATAGTACATTTCCAATTTGCCAAGCGAAAGAAATGATTAGTTTTCATATTACTGAAAGAAGGCAATGTGATGTCAGGAAAATAAAACAGAAAATAAATAAGTGGGAGGGGTTGTGAGTTGATGAGAGATGTGATGTCGGAAAAATAAAATTGAAAATAAATCGGTGGGATGAATACGTTTCCAGTCTGCCAAACGAAAAAGCGATTAGTTTTTATATTATTGAAGGAAAGAGATGTGATATCGGGCAAATAAAATTGAAAATAAATCAATGGAAGGGGGTGGAAGCAAACGGGTGTACCAACTTTTGTTTTAAATAGCATCGTTTAGTAGCAAAGTAGGATGCCTAGAATGTAGTCGTGCGAACAAAAAAAACTATACAACTCCGTTAATATTTCTTATCATGAATCCATTAACATCATAAACTGGTGCATTTGCAACTCTGGTTTAAACTAATCTTGGATCAATAGTTTGAAAAAACAAATCTATAAGCACAAAACTAACAATCTTACAAAGGAAAGTTATATTGTAACGTCACGTTATAGCTCCAGGCAACCAAATTTGGGTCTACCCTCTCGCTCCGATTGACCATTGGTGACCGTCTCTCCTACCTCCATTTCCATATATGGAGGTAAAGAGGGCTAAGGGCATCTGCAACACGGACTCGAATCTTCCCTATATGTCCTTCACGGAACAAGACGCTTTTTTTGCGGGAAGAACGAACAATATGCTAACGGGCTCCTGTCTTTGTTTGAGGAAAAGTCATCATGGCTAGCTTTATTGACTCAAAACACCATTACATCATCCACAAGTTTGTTGACAACAAACGCGGGAGACTCATCAACCCAAATCTCAGAAGTGTGACTAACGTGTGGTTATCCTCCTTGTCATATTAGTGGATTTAACAGAAGTAGTGAGTAGGGATGCAAACCGTTCAAAACACATTTCATTATGAATTGTAGTTGTATGAATGGCATTCATGGAATTAAGAGATTTCAGGCAGCATCAACTAGGAACACATCAACTAAATGTCGAAGCACCGTAAGAAAATTAGTGTCGGACTTTCAGTCGATTGCATCCGAGCTCGGAAACGAATGGCTGGATTTGTTTGGCCTTTCTCCAACCATTTGTCTATATCAGAACGTTGTTTCAGTTGATTGTGGATGGTCAATTTTTTTTCTCTCCACTCCCTACCCTGCCTCGCCTCCGACTGGCTTATGTACGAGCTCTCATTGATGTTACTACCCTAGGTCATCCCCAGCTCGAGGTTTTTTATTTTTGCGAAAAAATTTCCGATCTATTCATCAACTGTCAAGGCAGCACAAAGAACACTAAAGGTAAAAATTACTCCAGGTCTGTAGACCACCTAGCGACGACTACAATCACTAGAGCGAGCCGAAGGCGCGCCGCCGTCAGCGCCCCTCCAGCATCGAAGCCGGGCAAACCTTGTTGTAGTAGATAGTCAGGAAGTCGTTGTGCTAAGGCCCAAGAGGACCAACGCACCAGAATAGCAGCCGCAGCTCGAGGTTGACAGATACCTAATCCGAGCGGCATCAAAAGCAAAAGGCTTGTGACCGTACCGGTCAACACTTGGCCCCGCATCCGCCGGTGGTGCCGTGGCAGGCCGTGTGGTCCCCATCTCCGACAAGGTCCGGGCTTGGCCTTGCTGAGGGCGATGTGGCCGGCACATCACCCCATCTCGGCCTGAGATCGCCGTGGTGCACTACTCTCTTTCTTGGAATCGACTGATCCAAAATTTGTTTGTAGTTGCATGAGGAATAGCAAATTGGATTAAATATGATCGGTAAAAGAACATAATATAAGGAACAGATTTGCTAATTCTCTAGATGAGAATTAACAAAGTCTTATTTAAATCCTATATCATTTGATTACTCAAAGTAAGAAGGAAAAAAATCACACGAACCTCCATGTAAATCCAAGTGGTATTGGAGTTAGATGAGACATAGTTAAGTCTTGTTGAGAGCTAGTCACAACCATGAAGGAATATCTCGTATTGTAATTTTTGAAGTGATCTGATGATCCGCCGATAGGCCCGTGGGCGTGTCACGCGCCCGCCCGTCTCACGTAGACCGGTTGGGCGCAGCCGTGCGAGGCATTGCAGCAGGCGGATCATCGCGTCATCGTCGCGTCGCGCGCTCGTCTCCCCAACTGCCCCGCTCCCCGCTCGAGCCGGCTGCCGGCCGAGTGAGCGCGCTTACGTACGTGGCGATGGGCTTCGGACGACAGCAGCACATGGTCCGCATCGTCAATCCTTCATCATCCATGCATGCCTCTTAACTCTAGGCGTCGTCTCCGAAGGCGACAGGTATTCGTACGCTGATATCTATGTCAACCTAATTGAATTCGTACGCTGTACCGGCAAGCTCAGTGACGGGACGACGATGTGATCGTATGCGGAGCCAAACCATGCCGATGTACACTGCATAAGAGTCACCCTAAGGAGGCCGACGTTGATCTGGGTCACTCCCGAGTCCACTCGCTTGATCGCTACGGCAAGCGTATATGTGACCGACGCTTGGATCTCTCCCTACCTTACGCCATAATGAGACGGCGGGCCGGCTTAACGCAGGACGGACGGACAAGAGTGGCCAGCGCTCCCATCGATCGATCGCCACGACGTCGACACCTGCACAGCAAAGAAGCAAGTTGGCTTCGATACACACCAGGGATGTATTACAGGCAGCCTCATCCAATGCTACTTACCCTGAATACGTGTTAATTACAGACGCAAAAACCGTCTCAGCCCGTTTCAGGTAAGCTTTTTCGTGAGATACCAAAACCGTTTCAGAGGGTGGAAAAGGGGACAGCCCGGCGTGATAAACCGACGATCCTGTTCCACAACTCGTGCCGGCGAGTCCGGTTCAAGGTTGCAGAGCGGGAGCGAGCGTCGTAGTCGATCACACACAGGTACAGAAAGTAAATGGACACAGAGATGTAGAGGGGAGTCTTTCTTTATTAACCATCATCAACTGTACATACACAGGGTGCTCTCCTATTTATATATCTAGGGGTGGAGGGATAAGTGCCCACTTTAACGTTAAGTGGAGGGACTTGGTCTATAATGGGCCAATGACTTGTTCCATCTAAGGCCCAAGTTTCCCAACACTCCCCCTTGGGCAGTTATCCGTATATCCATGTCTCAAAACTCCGAAAAGCCTAGTGAAAAAAAATATGGAGAAATAGCACATAGTATACGTTGTTATGTTGCATGAATTGCCTCGTCAAAAACCTCGTGTGAGAAACATCAGGAAAACTCACTCAAGGTAAAAAGAGTACAATCCACTCAACCATCAAGTTGAGTACTCGATCATCGGGACCAAGATTTTAACGATGCGTTTGTGAAGTTTCTCCCCCTGAACCTTGCATCTCCCTAAGTCTCATCATACCGATTCTATGCACACATCTCTCGAAAGATGGCGTCGGTAATGATTTAGTGAACAAACCAGCAAGATTAGCACCGGACTTAGCATGCAAGATTCTCACCTCGTTCATCTTCTGCATCTCATGTGCATAGAAGAACTTAGTATTAATATTCTTTGTGGGATTACTCTTCACATAATCATTTGAATGTGTGCAACACAATCAGTATTATCTCCAAAGATAATGGTAGGGGTTTGTACGGTGCTCAGCCCACATGTCTGCTGAATGTGGCCGATCATCCGCTGAAGCCATGCACACTCTCGTGATGCTTCGCATAGTGCTATGATTTCTGAGTGGTTCGTGGAAGTCGACACAAGAGTTTGCTTGGACAATTTCCAGGAAAACACAGTTCCACCACAAAGGAAAACATATCCAGTCTGTGATTTGCAATCATGCGGGTCCGATAGGTACCCAGCATCGGCATAGCCTATAATAGATAGGTCTTGATTCCCTTTATAAAACAGACCAAGATCTTTGGTCCCTTGCAAGTAACGGAAAACATCCTTGACACTTTTCCAATGTCTCTTGGTAGGTTCAGAACTGTACCTAGCAAGCAAACTGACGGCGGACGCAATGTCTGGCCGTGTACAGTTTGCGAGGTACATGAGTGCTCCAAGTGCACTCAGGTAAGGAACCTCTGGTCCCAGAGTTTCCTCCCCCTCTTCCTTTGGCCAGAACGGGTCCTTGTCTGGCTGTAAAGATCTCCCGACCATCGGGGTCTTAGAAGGATATGCCTTATCAAATCCAAATCTTTCCAACTCCTTCTGGGTGTAGGCCGACTGGTGCACTAGAATCCCATCAGGGGAATGTTCATGTTGCAGACCTAGACAGAACTTGGTTTTACCCAAATCCTTCATCTCGAATTCCGACATCAGGTAGGAACTCGCTTCCTCAATATCCTCAGATGTACCGATTATGTTTAAATCGTCTACGTACACCGAGATTATACATAATCCATTTTGGGATCGCCGTATAGAAACACATAGGCAATTTTTTATTGCTCGTGTAGCCCTTCTGATGAAGGAAATCGCTTAGGCGATTATACCACATCCTACCAGACTATCTGAGTCCATACAGTGCCTTTTGAAATTGAACATTGTATAGACACATGTTTGCTCTATCATGGTTCAGAACAGGGATACGTTCATGTACCTTCATGTACATGTTCGAATCCAAGTTACCATATAGGTAAGCAGTGACAACATCCATTAGTTTCATTTTCATGTTCATATTTACTGCCATTGAGATCAATTATCTAAAGGTAATTCCATCCATGACAGGGAAATGAGTCTCCTCAAAATCGACACCTGGTCGTTGAGTGAACCCTTGAGCGACGAGCTTTGCTTTGTACCATACTACCTTATTATTTTTATCTCTCTTTTGAACAAAACCCCACTTATGGCCAACAGGGCGTATGTGGGGAGGAGTTTAGACGAACCGGTCCAAACATCTTCTTTTTGTTGAGAGATAATGATTCAGCAGTAATTGCCACATGCCAATCTTTCCAATCTGACATTTTCAGCGAGCGTGTTAGGCTCAGGGTTAAGATTTATGATTAAGGCAATTTTCTTAGCAAAGTTAATGTCGACAATCACTGTTGCTCGGTCCATGGACTCTCCCGTATTAATATAATTTATGGCCATTTTGTCATGGGGCGCATCTGGCGCTGACCATTGCTCTACCAAATTTCCCATTCTGGGAGCAAGGTCCTTTAGCTTTCCCACGCCGATGTGTGCGCACACATCTCCGCTGGGTGTTTCCTCTATGGGAAAGTTTAAGCCCGGAATTTCGTGCACTGAATTTTCCGTACTTGTGCCAGGTCTCAAACGGGCTCCCCATTTCACTTAGGGGCACTTTGGTGACGGGCTGTGATAAATCTCTCTTATCCTTTTTCGCCAGGCGTCCCGAGTACTTGGGATTTGAGAAGCCGGATTTCTCGTCCTTTAGGCCTATGGACGGGAGCGGGTATACCATCATTTCCTTTTGGTATTTCAACCCTTTCCGGTGCATTGCACACTTGCACATGCGACTTTGTCACGGTCTTTAAGTCACTAAAGTGGTCAGGCAGTTGATTTGCTAATGACTGCAAATCTATTATCTTTTGGACTTCTCTCTCAGTCTCAGCAGTGCGCGAGTCATGAGCGTGGATTCCCGTGGCTTGCCACGTGATTTCTCGACTTTTAGCATCAAGGGGTTGATTCTCTCCCCCTAAAGTCGGAAAAAAAATCCTCATCAAAAATGCAATCAGCAAAACGAGCCGTGTGACAGTCACCTGTCATGGGGTCCAGATACCTGATTATGGACACAATCTCATAACCAAAGTATATCCCCGACTTACGGAGCGGGCCCATTGCTGATCACTGGGGTGGTGGTATTGGTACATATACCTGACAACCGAACCTACGAAGGTGGGAAATTTTCGGTGACGACCCTTGCGCAAGCTGAACAGGAGAGTGGATGTTGTAGGCCGACAGTCTAAAGTTGATGAGATGGGCCGCGTGTAACACTGTGTGGCCCCAACATGTAGTTGGTAAATTACAGCCCTGAAGGAGCGGTCGGGCAATGAATTTAATTCTTTTAATCAATGCCTCAGCAAGTCCATTTTGTGTATGAACATGCGGTACTGAGTGCTCAACTTTTATTCCCATTGCCATGCAATAATCATCGAACGCCTTTGAAGTAAATTCTCCGGCGTTGTCCATTCGAATAGACTTTATATGATAATTAGGGAAATTATTCCTCATTTGTATGATCTAAGAGATCAACTTTGCAAAGGCATGGTTCCGTGTTGACTGTAGGCAAACATTGGACCATTTATAGGAAGCATCAATGAGCACCATAAAGTACCGAAACGGCCCCTTGAGGGGCTGAATTGGACCGCATATGTCCCCTTGGATACGTTCCAAGAACGCGGGGATTTCATCCCTCACCTTGAGGGGCGATGGCCTAATGACGAACTTCCCCGTGGCGCATGCGGAGCATACGAAATCATCGGGATTCAAGAAGTTCTTCATGTTAACATTATGACCATGCGAGTTGTTAATTATATTTCTCATCATCCTAAGTCCGGGGTGGCCTAACCTATTGTGCCAGAGGCAGAAAAGTTCAGAGCTTCTAAATAGTCTTGAGGGTAGTGTACACAAGCGGTGCTACTATTTTAGTGTAGGATAGCCCTGTGTCGATTGGAGGCCTTTCGATAGCATGTTTACCATTTGCATCCCGCTCGATGATGAGTATACACACTTGGCCATAGTCATCATCGGTCTCAACGTGGAAACCATTAGCGCGGTTGTCTTTAAGCTCAAAAGAGTACGAGTCGACTCCGGGTACAACGATGCATCATTAATGATCACAGTTGTCCCTATAGAAAGTATGAAGGTGGCTCGTCTGGAGCCGAATATATTCGAACCGCAGCAGGCGGTTGTCACGAAAATTCCTGAAGATTTTTTTAATAGACTCAAAGCACTGAGTTACTCGTAAAATGGTATTAGTTGTACCGCTATCAACAAGGCACATTTCCTCTACTCGGGTGCCACACGCGTTCTAAATATGACATCGAATTAATGTAATGTAGCGAGGAAGAAGCTACATAAATAATAAATGCACAAATTTCAGAACATAACAAGCTATCAAAATTCAATAAAGGAATAAATGGATGAATGCAAACATCATCCAACGCCAAATGATGAATAAGGTTTTGCTCTAATAGAGTACAACCCACCGGAGATGAATGTATCAATTTAATCTAGGGAATTATAAACAAATGGGAAACCAAGAGAATAAATGAGGGGGCCATTTACTCTAGTCTAGATGTCGAGGCGGCTAAGCATCTCCAAATAGGAGAGCTTTTGCCAGGATAACATCACCATCGAGTTCGTGTGTCATGGAAGGGGGACGCCAATGGCTCTACCGTGGGCACCTATAAGGCATTGCCGTAGGAGCCGACGGTGCTTCCCTTAGACAATGTAGACACCCCCAAGCGGTTGCGCAACAATGGTTCTACTCCTCTCCATGGGGACAAACAATGTGCTCTAGCCTCTCGAACCACCCTTGTGGGAGCGATCTAAAAGACTAGGGCACTTTGGTCTGTATGTACACATTTTACGGGGTGCCACGGAGGTGGAGTTTGAAGAAAGTGCAGCAACCGGGCATTCACCCTAAGAGTGGCGGCGACCATCTGGGTCTCCAAGTCTATCGCCCTAAGTCATTCAAACTCGAGGACAACCTCCACGTTGAATGACAAGGTGGGGTACCCTAGCCCGTACACTGTCCGCGCATTCACCCTAGGAGTGGCGAAGACCATCTGGGTCCACGAGCCTATCGCCCTCTAGGGTCACGCGAACCCGAGGATGATCTCCATGTCGAATGCTCGGTGGGGTAGTAGAATCCCTTGTGGGCCAACTCGATGGACTCCCGGTTTATTGATTCCGGCCATCAACGATTATCAAGTGGTTAGATCAGGTAATCCACGACATAAAAGTGATGATGATACATTTTATTCATCAAAATGACGTTCCGATATTTATAACATGCTAAAATATGCATTACATAGCGATTAAGAGTAAGCAACAATTAATCTACAACAGTAAAAGCACATAATAAAAGCATGTACATGAAAATAGCATGAGTCAATTACACTGGTGGTGCTACAACTTGGTGTAAACGATCACTTCGGTGCTAGAAGTTGTGGTGTACATTGAAGTGGTGCAAAAACTTGACATTAACGTGCAAATACGGTGCTTATCTCGTTTATGTACGGAGTAGGTGCTGACTAGGCGCATGGGGCCCGCTGTCAGCCACTCTACCAGAGAGATGGGGCATATGACCTGATTTTTTCAAAAATATCCCTGTTGACTGGGAAGATTTTGTCACCTCTATGAGAAGTGAGTCCCGCATGTCACCTGAGACAGAAAACTAAATGCCAGATGTGGCCGGTGGGGATCGAATACACAACATCATCCACACAAACGAGCTGGCAAACCACTGCACCCATTAAATTTTCTTCGGCCAGTACGGGTAAAAACGTCATATGTATTTTTAATCGCAGCGCAGGCGGAGGTTAAACGGGTTGCAGATCTTGCGGCTTCTTCTGCACCTGTTAGTTTATTTATTTTTCTGTAGAAAGTATCAAAATTATAAGTGTTTTAAAAAAATCTAAATTATAATCTCAGTAATAAACATAACGAACGAATATTTATGTTTATAAATATTGTACATGCAAACAGAATAAATTATTTTATAAAATTGTTCACATATTATTTAAAAAATACTATGAATTATAACAGTGTTTGCGTAATTTAGAATTTAAAAAGTTACATTACAATTCATAAAATTATTTTAGGTATACAACATTTCAATAATTATATGCACGTTCGTATAGTTCAATGTTTTTATAACTAAAAATAATGATAATTTATAATTTAAACTGCTCATATGAATATTCATTTTCTATAATTTAAATATAAGCTGTGACTATAATATTTATGTATTCATTAAATATTTTAATTTTATTAAATGCCCGTATTAACTAAATATTTTTTATATCATGCCAGGATGTACATTTAAATGTTATTATTTACTAATAATCATTTTCATGTATAATATTTGTATCACACAAATATTTGAACATATTTTTTATTAATTATGTTTTACAAATAAATTTTAAAAAGGAACAGGTGTAGAATGGCCGCACTATCTGCAGCCCATAAAAGCTCCTCGTGCTTCCAGTTTAGTACATATAGCTTTCTTATCCGAATTAAACAAGAGATCTTGTTGGCGTACTGGTTAGCCGTGTTGTGGCTTCTTGTCGGACATGGCTTGAGTCCAGCCGGCCTCACTTTTGATTTAATTTTCACTCTTGTCTGACAGGTGGGACCCACTCCTCATAGAGGTGAAAAAAATGCCACTCTCCCATGTCAACAGGGGCTTTTTGTGAAAATATATATTTCGAGGGTGTTTTCCAAAAAATCAGGCCACACACACCCTCTCTCTTGTGCAGTGGCTGACAGCTGGCCCCACGCGCCTAGTCAGCACCTACTCCGTACATAAACGAGATAAGCACCGTATTTGCACGTTAATGCCAAGTTTTTGCACCACTTCAATGTACACCACAACTTCTAGCACCAAAGTGACCGTTTACGCCAAGTTATAGCACCACCAGTGTAATTGACTCAAATAGCATGTTAAGCACGTCCTAGACGTTAAAAATTTGGCCCTAACATCGAAATCCCGAGACTCTTTTATGCCTGAAATTGTCTTTTTAGCTACAACTGACACGTCCAGCGCTCTATACGCAAAATAATTCAACAGGAATAAAGTTGCATACAAATACGGAGGACTACAGGGGCTCAAAAGAAAATACGCGCGTGCAGCAGCGTTTTTGCTCTAGTCCGTTAATAAAACATGCCGGAACGGGCCGTCGGCCCATCTAACACCTTGCACAACACCCTTTTTTTAGTTTTAAGGTAACCGCGCGTACCGCCCAGGCGCCCAGCCTACCATGGCCCATTGATCCGGCCCACCACTGCACTGCCCACCAGGGGGGCGACACTAGGGTTCCTCCTAGCACCCGAACAGTGGCGGCGACTCCTGTTGGTGGGGCCCGGGGTCCAGGCGGTTGCGCGCAGCGCGCGCCCCGGCTGGTGACGCGTGCGACCCGCACGGCGCCGGTTACGTGGCAGGGAGGCCATGGCTGATGGTCGCGTACATTTGTGCAGCCGATCCAGCGCGCGAGCGGACGGCGGCCGGCATGGGCATGCACGGCGTCGGCCGGACTGTGTTCGTGGCGCTGCGATGACCAGCGCGTGGTGGTCAGTACTAGCTCGCGGCTGCCCGGAGCCTGGCGCGGTGGCGGCCAGCAGAGCCGATCAACGGTAGTTGGCGAGGCGGCACAGCGACGCACGCGGCAACGCCCATGCGCCAGCTGGGCGAAGTGACCAGCGCGTGGCGGTGGTGCGCCACACGCGCATGCATGCGGCGATGGCTGTGCTTGATGAGCAGACGACACACACTGCGGCGATGCACACAGCGGTCAGCAGGGCCATGTCGGTGTGGCTGCGGCAGTGCACGTTCGCGGCCATCTGCGGGCGCGACGGGCTTCAGCCGTAGCGGGACACGGTGGCGTGATGCGCGACGGACAGCAGCGCGTAGCAGCTGGCTGGGCGGCATGCGTTAGACGGCAAAGACGCCACCCACGGCCACTGCCCTGTAGGCCAGCGCGTGGTGTGCAATAGGCAGCCACAACATCATTGGGATGGTGCGTACAGGCTTGGGAAGACGAACTCGTCTCGTTCGTCCGTCATCAGGACGGCAGAAAAACATAGAGACGACGCGTGCACAGCGGATGCATCGCAGCGGTGCCGTGCTCGTCGGGAGCCTGTGCACCGTCTCCTAGATGTAGTCAACAAATTCCTGGCATGTGAAATCGATCCGCATTGGCGGGCGACAACAAGTCTGCCGCAATCTCACAAGAGAAAATCCACATCATAGGTCAAATCTAATCCAAAAATTACGAGATTGCGAAGATGGAATCACAACAACAAGAGGAATCCATTTTTGCGAACAATTTCGGATCCATACCTCCGCGAGATCGACGAAAGCCTGCTCGATGCAGGCTTGACGCAGGCTTGATGGAGAGTTGAAGGAGCGAAGCGTGCTGATAACGTGTTCCGCAACTCCTGCCGGCGAGTCCGGTCCAAGGTTGCAGAGCGGGAGCGAGCGTCGTAGTCGATCACACACAGGTACAGAAAGTAAATGGACACAGAGATGTAGAGGGGAGTCTTTCTTTATTAATCATCATCAACTGTACATACACAGGGTGCTCTCCTCTTTATATATCTAGGGATGGAGGGATAAGTGCCCACTTTAACGTTAAGTGGAGGGACTTGGTCTATAATGGGCCAATGACTTGTTCCATCTAAGGCCCAAGTTTCTCAACAGATCCTTCTCACACAAGAGAAAACGCGGTGCACAAAAGCTAAAGCGAAAAAGGCAGGTCGATGTGGAGCCAGGCTGGTCGATAAGGGCATCTTCAACGCTCATCCGCAAATTCTCTCCTCTATCCGTCCGCATATGTGGATGTGTGAGTCGACAATCCAATGCTCAAGCTGAGTTTCAACTAATCAGGTGAAATTTATGCAAATCGACTGGTTTCCATATAAGCCGGACGAAATTCATTATATTTTGGACAACTTCTTAACTAAACCTTAGTCTAAAGTCTAAACCCAATCTAAATGATCGTTGGCGCCTATTTACCATGTCCGGACGTGAGCCTCGCAAAGTGAAGCTTCGGTTGCTGCCTTCGCCTTCTCTAGTTCTGCCTCGGCGGTCTCCAGCTGTGCATCCGCAGCCTGAGCGGCTAATCGACTAATGATGTTGAGCCCGCCAAGCTTGACTTCAATGGGAGGCGGAGAGTGGTGGACTTCTTGGGACCCGAGCGGCAGCGACCGTCCATGCACTACTCTTCCTCGCTGTCGTCGGCGCCCAAGGACGTGTCGGCTTCGTGATCATAGCGGTGGGGCGTGGCCTTGGCGGAGCTGGCGATGTCCTTCTCGTCGTCGCTCTTATCGAACACCTCATCCGCTGTCTCGTCCATCTCCTTGTAGACGGCCTGTAATTTCGCCTAGTGGAGGTGGTACAGCCAGCGGTCACGGCGGATGTCATCTGCGGAACAGTAGGAGTTGAGCAGCACCTCCTACTCTGCCACGTCCATATCCGACGCGATGGCCGGGCCGGCGGTGAGTTGCTCCTCCGTGCACCGGTGCTCGTCAAGGAGACGAGGTTGTAAGGCCTGTTCAGCCTGCATCTGCCGAACTTGGCCTCCCGCTGCTCCCGCACCATGTCTGTTTAGTGGGCACGAGCCTCACCGATTGTGATGCCGGCATGCACCGGCGAGGAGGGTGGTGCCGACTCGTCCTCGGCTGCGTCCTCCATTGGGACATCGTCGGCCTCTGTCTGCCTTCCAACTGGCAGCAATAGCAGCCATCTCCTTCTTCTGCTCGGACAAGAGGCTGTCCCAGATGGCTTTGAAGCGTGAGGAGGCCATGGCGGGCGTGGTGCGGAAAGGAGAAAGGGGTCGGAGGAGAATGACTGCGGCTATGGTCGGGGCGGAAGTTTATATAGCGGGCGGATGGCAATGGGCTGAGGCGGTGTGGTTATTGGTTGGCGGCAAACGGACGAACGGGTGACGCCAGAGAAGGTTCCTCGGCAACAGCATATCATTAATGTAGAGCGACGGACCGCCGGGGTGTCGTTTGAACATGGAGCTGTCACGTGCGCCAGGAAGCGGCGCGGTCTCTCGGCCGGCACGCCGTTTCAATTCCGACAACAATGAGAGGTTGATTCCACTCTGGCCAGGCATGAATGCGACACTGATGCTCTGGAGTGGCGCTGACCGTTTCGGGCGGAAAGCGCGCGTGGGTAAGGGAAGGTGTTAATGGTGGGCTAGGGCAGTCAGAAACGGACGCGGTAACTGTCTGAACGCCAGCAAAGCCCCCTAGTTTGTCTTTGGTTTTTAAGAAAAAAATGCATCTGGATCACCGAATAGATTGATAAAAAACCGTGTTGGATGACAAAACACGTCTGGATCGTACGGTCCAGATGGTTGCTGGTGGTTTGAGGGTCGGTGTTGAAGACGCCCTAATGATGCATATACAGACGGAAAGTACGAAGGGGCATCCTAAGAAAAACAACTTCTCCATTTTTTTTATTAAATTCTTCTTTTCTTTTATATTTGTGTAAAATATTCATGAAAAATATTATTATGTGCAAAAATCAACTCAGTACCAAAAATGTTTAAAGGCATACAATATATTTTCTCACGGAGATGGTTAAGTACCTTAGACGGTGGAGGAGAGCGCTAGCCGTTGATTTTTAGAATACCTTTTTATAAGGGGAATGACCATTCTTCATATTACGCCTTGAAAACAACGTGAGCCTACACACTTTTCAACACAAAAACATGTGTAACGTTTCACCATCAAGGCATATTGAAACTTAACATTATTCCATGAATATGAGCCAGTGAGCAACGTGTGCTACTTTTCTAGTTGAGCGGATATGCATAGCACAGCTCAATCTTCTACTGCAAGCTTTTACATGACTTGTTGTATTTGGTTGATCTGCGTAAATAGACAACTTGGGAAAGGCATTCATCCCGTATTCTTGCAAAAAAGGCATTCATCCCATGAAAAGAGAAGTAGGTCTGCATATTGCTCATCTTTTTCTTAATAGTGCAACTAATTTAATGCGTATAAGTGATCTATTGCAAACCCAAGGAATGATAGACACAAATTTCTAAGCATGTTAAAGCCTCAAACATAAAGTAAGCATTTTATTTGTGTTTTCATCTTTATAAGCATTAATAAAACAAAAACGCTTGCCCTCACCCAACTGATAATAGGGTGTGCATAAACCATCATTGTGGCCGTCCGATCCTATTTTGATCCTACGCCACGCAGATTTGATCAGCCAGTTTGCAGTAAACATATATTGTGCAACCGATGCTTGATATGGTCTGACCACATGGGCCACTGTCTTGAGCGTCTGCCACGGGCCTCCATGGCTCAAACACCGCTCTATTCCACCCGCCCAAGCCACATTTCCTTTCCCCTCCCTTATCCTTTAGAAATTTCTTGGCCACTCGTCTCGTTCTCTCGGCATGTTCCCCTTTGCTCTATCCTCTCTCTATCATGTATTTTCCATCTCCACGCTCATGCTGCCATCTTCCAATCCCATAGGCCTGGTTGCAAATAGGGGGCAACCCAGTTGGAGACGCGTCACGGGGCATCGCTGTTGCAAGGGAAGGCAGGGCAACAACACACGCTGCAAGGCTGCTCACCGGTGCTGGCTACTGCTTCATCACGCCATGAGCCAACTTCATCGTCGTTCTGCTACTGATGTTGTTGTGTCAGTGCATCAAAGCAACATGGGTTCGTCCACCATTTTCACAGCCTCCCATGATGCGCAAAATCCCCACAAATGTTGCAAACGGCGTCATCGCTGCAAGCCGGCGTCGAGTACAACGCACCGCCACATGGAAAGATTTCAAAAATTTTCTTGTTACAGAGGTCCGAGTGCTACAAGGCTAATATTGTAGAGATCGAACGGAAAATATGGTCAAGGAAAGATTTCAACACGGCTCCTGTTAAAGAAGGCCAAGCGCAGTAAGGCCCATGTTGCAGAGACCGTACGACTATTTGAGGCTCCATCCATTGGCTTAATGACCCACAAGTATAGGGGATCAATCATAGTCCTTTCGATAAGTAAGAGTGTCGAACCCAACAAGGAGCAGAAGGAAATGACAGGTGGTTTTCAGCAAGGTATTCTCTGCAAGCACTGAAATTATCGGTAACAGATAGTTTGATAGAAAGGTAATTCGTAATGAACAATAAGTAGCAATAGTAACAAAGGTGCAGCAAGGTGGCCCATTACTTTTTATAGCAAAGGGCAAGCCGGAACGGTCTCTTATAATAAGCAAAGTGTTTTCGAGGACACATGGGAATTATCATCTAGTTACTTTCATCATGTTTATTTGATTCGTGTTCGCTCCTTTGATAATTTGATATGTAGGTGGACCTGTGCTTGGGTGTTGTTCTTACTTGAACAAGCCTCCCACTTATGATTACCCCCTCTCGCAAGTATCCGCAACTACGAAAGAAGAACTCAGATAAATCTAAACCATAGCATGAAACATATGGATCCAAATCAGCCCCTTACGGAATAACACATAAATTAGGGTTTAAGCTTCTGTCACTCTAGCAACCCACCATCTACTTATTACTCCACAATGCCTTCCCTTAGGCCCAAGTAAGGTGAAGTGTCATGTAGTCGGCGTTCACATGACAACACTAAAGGAAGCAACAACATACATATCATCAAAATATCGAACGAATACCAAATTCACATGAATACTTATAACAAGACTTCTCCCATGTCCTCAAGAACAAAAATAACCACTCACAGATCATATTTATGTTCAAGATCAGAGGTGTATTGAATATCATCTAGGATCTGAACATATAATCATCCACCAAATAAATAACTAGCATCAACTACGAGATGTAATCAACACTACTAGCAACCCACAGGTACCAATCTGAGTTTTTGAGACGAAGATTGAATACAAGAGATGAACTCGGGTTTGAGATGAGATGGTGCTGGTGAAGATGTTGATGAAGATTTATCCTCCCATGATGAGAGGGTTGTTGGTGATGTCGATGGCTTCGATTTCCCCCTCCCGGAGGGAAGTGTCCTAGGCGGAATCGCTCCGCCGAAGAGCTAAAGTGCTCCTGCCCAGGTTCTGCCTCGAGACGGCGGCGCTTCATCCCAAAAATTCTCCCTTTATTTTTTCCAGATAAAAACCCTTCATATAGCAGAAGATGGGGGCCGGAGGACTACCAAGGGCCTCACAAGGCATCAGGGCGCGCCCAGGGGGTGGCCGCGCCTTGTTGCCTCGTGGGCAACTGGTGGGCCCCCTTGAAAGGATCGAGATGGACCTAGAGGGGGGGTGAATAGGTACAATTACAAATTTTAATTATGACTTAGCAATTTTAGGCAATAATGCGGAATGTGAAGGTGAGCCTAACAATTGCAAGTGTAGTACTAAGTGCTAAGCAAGTAAAGCAAGTATGTAAGAAGGCAAGAACAATATGATAAAAGTAAGTTCTAAGAGACAAGTAACCACAAGTAGGGAGTTAGGGTTAGGAATAACCGCAACTCCGGGAGACGAGGATGTATGCCGATGTTCACTTCCTTGGAGGGAAGCTACGTCACCGTTAGAGAGGTGGATGTTACCACGAAGGCACAATAACGCCACGAAGGCTCACCCTATTCTCCCTTTGAGACAACACCACAGAGGCGTTTCTCAACCACTAGTGGTAGACCTTGGGGTGGTCTCCAAACCATCACAAACTTTTCCGGGGGTAATCACAAAGGTCGATTCCTCTCCGAAAGACTCCTACCGCCTAGGAGTCTCCAACCTCCAAGAGTAACAAGAACGATGGGGAAAAGCTCAAGACTTGCTCAAATTACGAATTCCTTGGGTGCAAAGAAGGGGAAGGAGTGGATCTATCACTTGATTGGAGAACTTCTCTAAAATGTTCCCAAATCACTTGGGGATCTAGGATTTGGTGTAGAGGATTGAGAGAGAGAGTGAAAAGTGTTCTTGGCAAGCTCAAAGTGAATGGTCAACCTTCTCCCGTGAGAGGGAGAAGGCTATATATAGTGGGTGTGGAAAAAGTAACCATTGAGCCACTTAAGTGCACTGAAGAGGTCGGACGTCCGGACGGGACCGGTCGTCTGGTGGCACAAATGAGTCCGGACGTCCGACAACCATCGGCCATCCGGCCGCTGGGATTTCATAAGCCACGAACCAGCACACAGCAACCGGACGTCCGAGGCGAGCCGGTCGTCCGGAGACCGGACGTCCGGAGTGACCCGGAAATCCGTAAATATTGTTCTGTGAAAGAAACACCGGACGTCCGGAGGGGCTCGGAAATCCGTAAATATTGTTCTGTAAGAGAATCACCGGACGACCGTAGAGAGCCGGACGTCCATACAGCTGAGAGGGATCGGACGTACGTAGAGTGCCGGACGTCTGGAGAAAAACTGGAGTTGGTGGGTTTGAGCAAATCTTTCACTAGATCCAACGATCCCCTCTTAATAGTGCGGGATCCCTATACTCAAGAATAAACAGTAAACAAAGCCAAGGCTAATGTCTTGTATCTCCGATCTTGAGCAATATGCATTTGTCCCTAGTCATGATCCACACACGGCCTTTGAGACATAATCCTGAGCTATACTTGATAAACATGATTAGTCCCATATATGCATGTTGTCATCAACATCAAAATATGATTAAGGGCATGATTGCACTTTCAATCTCCCCCTTTTTGGTAGTTGATGACAACATACATGCACTTCTTAATTATAATAAAACTTTGAATATCGAAGGAGTTGTTGTGGAGCTCCCCCTAACCATGTACATGGTAAAAAATGCGAGGAGCTCCCCCTCAGATTTATACCGAAGCACCCAAACCAAAACTCAGCCAAACACTCAAAGAACACAAGAACCCATAATACCAATAATAAGTACCTCACCCATATCATAGATCATAAAGCATAGTGAACATGGTACATGGCACGATACATAACATAGTTCATGGTACGATACAAACTAACAAACAACTAATATCACCATATTACACAGTACTAAAAGGAAGTGCTACTCCCCCTTGGCATCAAGTACCCAAAAAAGGGACCAAGAGGAGCGACCAGAACAGCATCATCATCATCAGAACCCTGCCTCGTCGTCATCATCATGAGCACCACTGCCTCCGGCCTCGTCAAAGAAATCAGACCTCTCAGGACCCGAGGGAAAGCCAAAGTCAGAAGGGGGCTCATCAGGAAAACGGTCATCATCACTCACATCGAACACTTCGGAATCTCTCAGACGAGCCTTCAGAGCATTCTTGGAGGTGATAAGGCGCGTGAAAACATTGTGATTTTGGGAGCAGTTAAAAGTAACAGCCTTCATCAAGGGATAGTGGGCCTTCCCCAGAAAGCGAGCAATGCGACCAAAGGGTGCAGATCCGGAGGGAGTAGAACAAGGGATGCTAGCAGCAGTGCGGCGCAGATGAGCAGAAGAGGAAGATTCCTAGGGAACATAGTTATCGGCCATGTGAGCGGGAATGACCCATCGCTCATGCAAATGAGTGCGAACAATAGGAAACGGAGCCACACTCTTAATAAATTCCTGAAGAAAGGGAGCATGAGGAAAGGCCCGCTTGTGCTGAAAGGAAGCGAGGCGAATCTCATGCCATAGAAAATGAGGCACATTGATCTTTCCTTTCGGAGACGCATATAGGCGATGCATGAGATCAATGCAGTAGCTACTGCAGGAACCCTTGTCACCCATCTTAGGATAAATGGTGCGAATAACACATTGATAGATAATGAAGAAAGGAGCACGCCAAATGGAGACTTGGTTAAAACCCTTGTATTTCTCCTCATCAGTTAGTTCTGCTATGGGTTTGATAAGATCAGCACATGCATCAGTGCCCTTGGGTCTATGTTCGGGATCATCATTGTGAATTTTGAACCCGGTGTCGGGAAAACCAAGGGCAGCAAAAAATTGAGAATAGGAAGCCGAGAGCTTCGTGTCGGAGGTCATCCAAGTAACATTGTTATTTGTACCGAAGAAACATGTGGCATAAAATTGATGAATGGCGGCTTGGTTAAAGTCATGTTGAAATGCAAAAGGGGCAGCAAGATTGGAGGACTCAATGAGCTCAATAGCCTCGGAATATTTCTCCGGATGAGTTCGAATATGCTCTAAATCAATGCATAGATGCAGAGAAAGACCCTTAGGGATGATAATAGTGGTAAAAATGTCAGCTTGGACATTAGTGCGAAAATGATTATCCCTAGAGTCACGAGCAACCGTAAATTGATCAACATCACGACGCAACTTAAGGTAGGAAGCAATGGGAACCACGTTGAACCGCTTAATGTGACGGCCGTTTGGTAAAGGAGGTTCAAGTGAGATATGGCGAGCATCACCGTGAGGTTGGACCGGAGGAGGTGGAGGCTGGAAGGTGGGTCATCGAGTCCCGGGCTTGGGAGCAGTGGTGCGAACAGCGACAGGCTCTCCTCTCTCCATATGAGCCAGCTCATCTTCATAGTCAGAGCCCTCCGTCGAGTCTTCGCTTGGAGAGCGGCGAGGTGGTGGATCATGCTCCCGGGGACGAGCCCGTTCTTGGGAATCATCATAATCACCGCGGTGGGAGGGATGAGAGGACCCAAACGGGCGGTCCTTGCGAGTAGTGTGCTTGGTCTTCACCATTCCGGCCTTGAAGAGGAGGGAAGCCCAAATCAACAACCCACCACCATAGATCAACGAATCGATGGATGAGGGAAGAAGAAATAGGTGCTACCTCGGAGTGAAGAACGCGGAGGAAGATGACGACCGGAGAGAACCCTAGCGGTGCAGCGACGGGGAAGGAGCCCGAGCGACGAGCGGTCGCGACGAGGAGCCGCGAGGCAGGGGCGACCCTAGCAGTGCGGCGTCGGCGAGGGGCCCGGGCGACGAGCAGCCACGGCGAGGAGCCGCGCGGCAGGGGCGGCGGTGGTGGAGAACAGAGGAGGGGAACGAATGGATTAGGGTAAGAATGACGCGAACCGCAACCCTCGCTATATATATGTGCCCAAGTCAAGCCCGGACGACCGGGGTTCTACGGACGACCGAAGACTGGGCCAGGAAAAAGGTAACGGACGACCGGGAGGACCGGACGTCCGGACTGAGTGTACCAGAAGGCTTTTTACGGACGACCGGGGTTCTACGGACGTCCGAAGCCTGGGCCAGGTGAAAAATTATCGGAAGAAGGAATAGCCCGGACGACCGGACAGAGGGCACCAGAGGACTTTTTACGGACGACCGGAGTCCTACGGACGTCCGGTGCCTGGGCGAGGAAAAATAGATAGGGCAGCAGAAGGGATTTTATGGTCGACCGGATACCATCGGACGACCGATCAGGAGAGTCACTATGGACGTCCGGAGAATGCCGGACGACCGGCACATAGAAATTTGCCAATGATAAATAGAGGAGATGGTGCCAATGATGATCTAACTTATGAGTAAGGGTACCAATGATGATTACAGTATGAAGTAAGAAGAATTAGCCTAATGTCGGAAAGTGAGTATTCTAGGCTAAAAACAACAACAACACCACTAGATCTCACTGATCAAACCCATGTTTGAGTATATGTGACATGGCATAGCAAAAATTTGAACTTTGGGTGCATACTCACTACTCCATCATGTTAAAGCACCATAGTTAGAATAACATGGTAGCTTTGAGAGTGTTTGTTCTTTTTATGCATTTCATAGGGTGAGAGTACTCATGAGTTTGAGTGTCTCCCCCTAAATATATGCCTACATTGAGACGAGACATTATGACAATGCATGCATGGATACTAGTTTTCACATAACGTTTTCAAGCTCCAAGATACCAAGTTCACGCCTAAGTTGACAAAACCTTGCTTCATCCAAGGGTTTCATGAAAATATCTACAAGTTGCATATATGTGCCAACATGAGCAATGTCAATATCACCCTTCTCCACATGATCTCTCAAAAAGTGATACCTAATATCAATGTGCTTGGTGCGGGTATGATCTTTAGGGTTCTCAGCAATACCGATGGCACTTTCATTATCACATAGAAGAGACACATGTCTATAGGTGATACAGTAATCCTTCAAAGTTTGCCTCATCCATAGTAATTGGGTTGCACAACTGGCGGTTGCAATGTATTCAGATTCGGCGGTGGAGAGGGCAACACAATTTTGTTTCTTCGAGGACCAACTTACCAAGGAGCGTCCAAGAAATTGACATGCACCGGAGGTGGACTTACGATCCACTTTGCCTCCAGCCCAATCCACATCCGTGTACCCAACGAGATCAAACTTAGCATCCTTGGGGCACCATAGACCCAACTTTGGGGTGTGAACAAGGTATCTAAGAATATGCTTAACCGCCTTATGATGACTTTCCCTAGGGGAAGCTTGAAATCTAGCACACATGCATACACTAAACATGATGTCTGGCCTAGATGCACAAAGATAAATCAATGAGCCAATCATAGAGCGGTAAATAGATGGGTCGAAGGGGATACCGTTTGTGTCTTCAGTGAGTACAATTTTGGTTGGCATGGGTGTCTTACATGGGCTAGCATCAGTCATGCCAAGTTTTGCTAGGATATCCTTGAGGTATTTTGCTTGAGACAAGAAAATTCCTTCTTGAAATTGTTGAATTTGAAATCCGAGGAAGAACTTCAAATCCGCATTGAGTGACATTTCAAAATTCTTGGTCATTGAAGCCGCAAACTTCTTGCACAAATGAATGTTAGGAGAACCAAAAATAATATCATCTACATAGATTTGGCATAAGATCAAATTACCTTTGTCCCTCTTAGTAAAAAGAGTGGGATAGATCATCCCTCTCACAAAACCATCATCGAGTAAAAACTTCTTAAGATGATCATACCAAGCACGAGGTGCTTGTTTTAGGCCATACAAAGCCTTATGAAGTTTATACACATAGTCTTTGTGATCGGGATCAACGAACCCAGCTGGTTGTGATACATATACTTCTTCTTGTAGAGGACCGTTAAGGAAAGCACTCTTCACATCCATTTGATATAATGTAAAACCATTGAAAGCAGCATAAGCAAGTAAGATGCAAATGGATTCAAGACGGGCAACGGGGGCAAAGGTCTCACCAAAGTCCAAACCTTCAACTTGTGAGTACCCTTGTGCCACTAACCTTGCCTTGTTTCGGATGATTACACCATTCTCATCTTGCTTGTTCTTGAAAATCCACTTTGTTCCAATGACATTGTGTTCCGTGTTGGGCTCTTGACTAATGACCACACTTGATTGCGCTCAAAACTATTCAACTCTTCTTGCATAGCAATGAGCCAATCGTTGTCTATCAATGCTTCTTGTACCTTGAGAGGCTCAACACTAGACACAAAAGAGAAGTGAGCACAAAAGTTTGTCAATTGTTTACGAGTGACTCTACCTTCCGATATGCCGGTGAGGATTTTATCAACATCAACACGACCGGACACTCGAGGCATGATGGATGTTAAGGTTTCGCGAGGTTCAACTTCATGTCCATCATCCACGTCCTCAACATATGGATCATTAATGTGTGGTGGAAAATCTTCTTCTTCATCTTGCATTTGTTGAGGTTCGTTGTCAATGATTGCACTTTCTTGTTGTTGCCCTTGAGGATGATCTTGTTCTTGATGATCATCATGAAGAGGAACTTGATCATCATTTTATACTTGGACTACGGGCATTGGTTGAGTAATAGGAACGTGTGTTGGTGTAGATGTTGAAGTAGCTTGATGATGTGTGAAGCTTCCATCTTCTTCTTCACCATCATGAGGTTCTTGTTCCATTGGAAGAAGTGCACCGACACCCATGGTCAAGATATCTCGAGAGGAATCTTCTTCACCTACATCACTTAGATCAACTTGCTCCCCATGGGAGCCATTAAATTCATCAAACACCACGTCACAAGTTTCTACAACACATCCATTGGATTTGTTGTAGACTCTATAGGCGTGAGAGTTTGATCCATACCCAACAAATATGCCCTCAGTTGTTTTGGATTGAAATTTCCCTAACCATTCTCTTTTGTTGAGGATGAAGCATTTACACCCAAATACGCGAAAGTACTTGACATTTGGCTTGTTCCCGGTTAGGAGTTCATATGGAGTCTTTTCCAATATTTTGCGGAGGAAGAGCCGGTTTGATGCATGGCATGCGGTGTTGACAGCCTCGGCCCAAAAACTATGTGGCGACTTGTATTCATCCAACATGGACCTTGCCATCTCCACAAGTGTTCGGTTCTTCCTTTATGCTACACCATTTTGTTGGGGAGTGTATGGAGTTGAATATCGATGCTCAATCCCTTCATCACTAAGAAATTCTTCCAAGGTGTAGTTCTTGAACTCAGAGCCATTATCACTTCTTATTGCTAAGATTTCTTTGTCAAACTTGCGTTGAGCTTGCTTGGCAAAATCAATGAAGGTGATCTTCGTCTCGTCCTTGGACTTGAGGAAGAAGACCCATGTATATCTTGAGTAATCATCAACAATGACAAGCCCATACTTTTTCCCACCAAGACTATCCCATGACAGAGGCCCAAAAAGATCCACATGAAGGAGCTCCAAGGGTCTTGAAGTAGACACAATATTATTGGGTGGGTGCTTTGATTGATGTTGCTTCCCGGCTATGCATGCACTACACACACGATCTTTCTCAAAAGAGACATTTGTTAGTCCAAGGATGTGATTACCCTTTAAGAGATCTTGAAGATTTCTCATGCCGACATGGGCTAGCCCGCGATGCCATAGCCACCCCTTGTCAGCCTTGGCCATTAGACAAGTTGCATGGAATGTGCTCTCTTTCGAGAAATCAACCGTGTAAAGGTTGCCATCCAACTCTCCAACAAAGGCCACTTCGAGAGTATCTCTCTTAAAGACTTTCACATCCTTTAGTGCAAATAGTGTATCATAACCAACAGAAGCCAATTGGCGAACAGAAAGCAAATGATATTTAAGGGATTGGACAAGCATGACATTTGCAAGAGACATGTCATTTGTGATAGCCACCTTACCCAACCCGAGTACCTGTCCTTTTGATCCTCCACCAAACATAATGCTCATAAATGGTTGAATAGCTTCCATGAAATCGTAGAGCAATTTGCCATCTCCGGTCATATGATTGGTACATCCACTATCAATCACCCATTTTACTCCACCGGAGGAAGGCAACCTACACACAATTATTACTTGGTTAGAGGCACCCATTTTGCAATGGGACCTCTCAAGTTAGTCACAAGGGTCTTAGGGACCCAAATAGCATAAAACCGAAATGCATTTCGAGGACCAACAAACTTTGCATAAACTTCTCCATCCTTAGTCTTACGAAGTACATAGGATGGAGGCATGAACTCTTTTGGCTTGTTGAGAGTGGGCATGCCCCTTGTGGCCTTCCCTCTAACAACCTTACCTTTCTCCTCGTGCCCTTCTCGTACAAAAGTTTCTTTTAGGGGGGTGGTGCACTTTTGAGAGGACATCTTCTTCTTGCTTGTGCTTGGGTCAAACCCGAGTCCCTCTTTGGCAAACACTTCATTGTGTTGGCTCAACACATCATTAAGGTTCTTTTGCCCTTGGACACATGTCATGAGCCCTTTTTCGATTTGAGCCTTGAGAAAACGATTCTCCTAAGAATAGATGCTAGATCACTACTAGAGTTAGTAGAACAAGCATCAACATTGATAATAGGAGAAGAGTAAGCCTTGGCTAGAGTTTCAAGATAAGTAAGCTTAAGTGTCTCAAAACTCTTTGTAAGAAGGGTGAGCTCTTCTTCCTTAGTCTTGAGGGACACAGATAGGAGCTCACAATCCTTAGAGAGAGAAGCATTAGACTTCTCAAGCTTACTTTTATCATTCATCAACTCTTCGCAAGAGTCAATAGCCTTTTTCAAGGAGGCAAGATCTTTAGTATGAACATCAATGTTTGCACCAATTTTTAAGCATAGTTCATCATTTCGTGCTTCCTCATGTTGGACTTTCTGCTCAAGGATTTCATATTTTTCCTTTTCCTCGGTGACGAGGGTTTCGAGTTCCTTAATGGAAATGGTGTGCTTACTCACCATCTCCATAAGCATACGAAACATAGTGAGCTTCTTTCCTTTAAGGGAGCACATGAACTTATTTAGTTTAGCAAGCATAGGATCATTTATATCATCATCCTCATAACTATCCTCCGCATCAAGATACTCATCACTAGGAGTAGGAGGAGTGAAAAGAGGAGGGTTTGATCGTGGGGTTACCTTGACCTTGTCAGGAGAGTGTTGGTCCTCTCCATCTTCTACCACGGCCTTTGCCATGAGGCACTTGTGAGCGTTGCCCTTGTAGTCCTTCATGTAGTTGTAGGTGACAACATCACCACTCTTGTTGACTAGCCTCAATGTGTTTTGAGAATCTTGAGCAACTCCGACAACACCACTAACATCATCCGGATCGGATTCTTCTTGAGCAACCATTGCTTTCCCATCTCTCTTCTTGAGCTTGGAGTTCAAAGGATTTGGCAACTTCTTCTTGGGAAAGGTCTTGGGAAACCTTGGTTTATCTTCTCTCTTCTCATAAGGGCACTCGTTGGAGAAGTGGTTGGTTTCTTCACAGTTGTAGCATTTTCTTACTTTCTTCTTTTGAAATCTTCCCTTGAATTTTCCCGTGCTAAACTTCTTGACAAAGAGAGCCATGTCTTCATATGAAGGGCCCTCATCGGATTCAACCTCATCACCATCATCATCATCATCATCATCATCATCTTCTTCTTCTTCACTTTGCTCATCTTCACATACATGCTTGGCCTTCAATGCAAGACTGATCTTTGACGATGGATTACCATGCATGGCAAGATGTTTTGTAGCATTTGCTTTTGACTCTTCAAATAGTTGGAAAGTGGATATGATGTCATCTGTAGTCATTTCCTTGAAGGCATGGTGTTGTCTTATGTCCCATACCATTTGATGGTGATATGGGGCAAGAGCATGCAACAACTTGTCCACAAGGAATCGCTTAGTCATGTTGAACCCATCTTGTGCCTTGTCACACTCACACGACTCAATATCAGCGGTGAGAGTCATGAGACGCTCAAGGAGTTTATTGGGAGTTTCACCTTTTTCCATACAGAAGTTTTGCAATTGCCCCTTGGCAATTTCATATTGAGCACTCCGGAGGGTGGAGGTACCGGTCTTGGATCTTATAATACTTTCCCATAGTTCCTTGGCACTTGTGATGTGTATGAAAGGTCTCCTTTGCTTTTCAACCATACCTCTCCTTATACACATGATTGCAGTGTCATTGAGATTCTTGTCATAAATTTCTCTTGGTGTAGGATTCTTTGGATCAACCACATGGTAACCATACTCCAAGATCCCTAGCATCTCATCGTTTCCATATCGAAGATGATCCTGCATAGCAACTCTCCACAAGGCAAAATCGGAAGTGGCATCAAGTAAAGGAGGTTTGCCTTGAGGGTTATATTTCGGTTTCTCAACTTGGGGTCTTGCATAAAGCCAAGGAACACTAGAGTGTTCATTGCTAGGAGGTTGTTGACCAAGTGACGGAGTAGGCACAGTTGTGAAGGAAATATGCCCTAGAGGCAGTAATAAAGTTATTATTTATTTCCTTATATCATGATAAATGTTTATTATTCATGCTAGAATTGTATTAACCGGAAACATGATACATGTGTGAATACATAGACAAACAGAGTGTCACTAGTATGCCTCTACTTGACTAGCTCGTTGATCAAAGATGGTTATGTTTCCTAGCCATAGACATGAGTTGTCATTTGATTAACGGGATCACATCATTAGGAGAATGATGTGATTGACTTGACCCATTCCGTTGGCTTAGCACTTGATCGTTTAGTATGTTGCTATTGCTTTCTTCATGACTTATACATGTTCCTATGACTATGAGATTATGCAACTCCCGTTTACCGGAGGAACACTTTGTGTGCTACCAAACGTCACAACGTAACTGGGTGATTATAAAGGTGCTCTACAGGTGTCTCCGAAGGTACTTGTTGAGTTGGCGTATTTTGAGATTAGGATTTGTCACTCCGATTGTCGGAGAGGTATCTCTGGGCCCACTCGGTAATACACATCACTATAAGCCTTGCAAGCATTGTAACTAATGAGTTAGTTGCGGGATGATGTATTACGGAACGAGTAAAGAGACTTGCCGGTAACGAGATTGAACTAGGTATTGAGATACCGACGGTCGAATCTCGGGCAAGTAACATATCGATGACAAAGGGAACAACGTATGTTGTTATGCGGTTCGACCGATAAAGTTCTTCGTAGAATATGTAGGAGCCAATATGGGCATCCAGGTTCCGCTATTGGTTATTGACCAGAGAAGTGTCTCGGTCATGTCTACATAGTTCTCGAACCCGTAGGGTCCGCCCGCTTAACGTTCGTTGACGATATAGTATTATATGAGTTATGTATGTTGGTGACCGAATGTTGTTCGGAGTTCCGGATAAGATCATGCTCATGACGAGGAACTCCGGAATGATCCGGAGATAAAGATTAATATATGGGATAATAGTGTTTGGTCTCCGGAAGGGTTCCGGAATTCACCAGAAGGGGTTCCGGATGTTTTCCGAAATGTTTGGGTACGGTAACACTTTATTTGAGCCAAAGGGGAAAGCCCACAAGGTTTTTGGAAAGCGCAAAAGGAAGTTTTGCGGAGTCCAGGGGCCAGACGCCAGGGTCCGTCTGGCCCTGGAGTCTGAGAAGGACTCTTGCCTTTCGGGTGAAACCGACTTTGTGGAGGCTTTTACTCCAAGTTTCGACCTCAAGGCTCAACATATAAATAGAGGGGTAGGGCTAGCACCCAAGACAGATCAAGAAACACCAAGCCGTGTGCCGGCAACCCCGTCCCCTCTAGTTTATCCTCCGTCATAGTTTTCGTAGTGCTTAGGCGAAGCCCTGCGGAGATTGTTCTTCATCAACACCGACACCACGCCGTCGTGCTGCCGGAACTCATCTACTACTTCGCCCCTCTTGCTGGATCGAGAATGCGAGGACGTCATCGAGCTGAACGTGTGCTAAATGCGGAGGTGCCGTACGTTCGGTACTTGATCGGGACGGATCGTGAAGGTGTACGACTACATCAACCGCGTAGATAAACGCTTCCGCTTACGGTCTACGAGGGTACGTAGACAATACTCTCCCCTCTCGTTGCTATGCATCACCATGATCTTGCGTGTGCGTAGGAAAATTTTGAAATTACCGCGTTCCCCAACAGTGGGATCCGAGCCAGGTTTTATGCGTAGATGTTATATGCACGAGTAGAACACAAGTGAGTTGTGGGCGATACAAGTCATACTGCTTACCAGCATGTCATACTTTCGTTCGGCGGTATTGTTGGATGAAGCAGCCCGGACCGACATTACGCGTACGCTTACGCGAGACTGGTTCTACCGACGTGCTTTGCACATAGGTGGTTGGCGGGTGTCAGTTTCTCCAACTTTAGTTGAACCGAGTGTGGCTACGCCCGGTCCTTGAGAAGGTTAAAACAACACTAACTTGACGAACTATCGTTGTGGTTTTGATGCGTAGGTAAGAACGGTTCTTGCTCAGCCCGTAGCAGCCACGTAAAACTTGCAACAACAAAGTAGAGGACGTCTAACTTGTTTTTGCAGGGCATGTTGTGATGTGATATGGTCAAGACGTGATGAGATATAAGTTGTTGTATGAGATGATCATGTTTTGTTCAAGTTGTCGGCAACTGGCAGAAGCCTTATGGTTGTCTCTTTATTGCATAAGATGCAACCGCCAAATAATTGCTTTACTTTATCGCTATGCGATAGCAATAGTTGCAAGAGCAATAGTTGGCGAGACGACCATGTGATGACACATTGATATAGATCAAGATGATGGAGATCATGGTGTCATGCCGGTGACGATGGAGATCATGACGATGCTTTGGAGATGGAGATCAAAGGCACAAGATGATGATGGCCATATCATGTCACATATTTTGATTGCATGTGATGTTTATCTTTTATACATCTTATTTTGCTTAGTTCGGCGGTAGCTTTATAAGATGATCTCTCACTAAATTTAAAGGTATAAGTCTTCTCCCTGAGTATGCACCGTTGCGAAAGTTCTTCGTGCTGAGACACCACGTGATGATCGGGTGTGATAAGCTCTACGTTCAAATACAACGGGTTCAAGACAGTCTTGCACACGCGGAATACTCAGGTTAAACTTGACGAGCCTAGCATATGCAGTTATGGCCTCGGAACACTGGAGAGCGAAAGGTCGAGCGTGAATCATATAGTAGATATGATCAACATAGTGATGTTCACCATTGAAAACTACTCCATCTCACGTGATGATCGGACATGGTTTAGTTGATTTGGATCACGTGATCACTTAGATGATTAGAGGGATGTCTATCTAAGTGGGAGTTCTTAAGTAATATGATTAATTGAACTTTAATTTATCATGAACTTAGTCATGATAGTATTTTGCAAATAATGTTGTAGATCAATAGCTCGCGTTGTTGCTTCCCTATGTTTTATATATGTTCCTAGAGAAAACTAAGTTGAAAGATGATAGTAGCAATGATGCAGGACTGGGTCCGTGATCTGAGGTTTATCCTCATTCCTGCCCAGAAGAATTATGTCCTAGATGCACCGCTAGGTGACAGACCTATTGCAGGAGAAGACGCAGACGTTATGAACGTTTGGCTAGCTCAATATGACTACTTGATAGTTTAGTGCACCATGCTTAACGGCTTAGAATCGGGACTTCAAAGAAGTTTTGAACGTCATGGACCATATGAGATGTTCCAGGAGTTGAAGTTAATATTTCAAGCAAATACCCGAGTTGAGAGATATGAAGTCTCCAACAAGTTCTATAGCTAAAAGATGGAGGAGAATAGCTCAAGCAGTGAGCATGTGCTCAGATTGTCTGGGTACTACAATCGCTTGAATCAAGTGGGAGTTCATCTTCCAGATAAGATAGTGATTGACTGAATTCTCTAGTCACCATTACCAAGTTAGTAGAACTTCGTGATGAACTATAGTATGCAAGGGAGGACGAAAACGATTCCCGAGTTTTTCATGATGATGAAATCGATGAAGGTAGAAATCAAGAAAGAGCATCAAGTGTTGATGATTAACAAGACCACTAGTTTCAAGAAAAGGGCAAAGGGAAAGAAAGGGAACTTCATGTAGAATGGCAAGCAAGTTGTCACTTCCGTGAAGTAGCCCAAAGCTAGACTAAAGCCTGAAACTGAGTGCTTCTACTGCAAAGGAAATGGTCACTGGAAGCGGAAATGCCCTGAATATTTGGTGGATAAGAAGGATGGCAAAGTGAACAAGGGTATATTTGATATACAGGTTATTGATGTATACCTTACTAGTGTTTATAGTAGCCCCTGGGTATTTGATACTTGTTCGGTTGCTAAATATTAACTCGAAACAGGAGTTACAGAATAAACAGAGACTAGTTGAGGGTGAAGTGACGATGTGTGTTGGAAGTGGTTCCAAGATTGATATGATCATCATCGCACACTCCCTATACTTTCGGGATTAGTGTTAAACCTAAATAAATGTTATTTGGCGTTTGCGTTGAGCATGAATATGATTTGATCATGTTTATTGCAATAAGGTTATTCATTTAAAGTCAGAGAATAATTGTTGTTCTGTTTACATGAATAAAACCTTCGATGGTCATACACCCAATGAAAATAGTTTGTTGGATCTCGATCGTAGTGATACACATATTCATAATATTGATGCCAAAAGATGCAAAGTTGATAATGATAGTGCAAATTATTTGTGGCACTGCTGTTTGGGTCATATCGGTGTAAAGCGCATGAAGAAACTCCATAAAGATGGACTTTTGGAATCACTAATCATTTGATGCTTGCGAACCGTGCCTTTTGGGCAAGATGACTAAAACTCCGTTCTCCGGAACAATGGAACGAGCTACTGACTTGTTGGAAATAATACATACCGATGTATGCGGACCAATGAGTGTTAATGCTCGTGGCAGGTATCGTTATTTTCTGACCTTCACAAATGATTTGAGCAGATATGAGTATATCTACTTAATGAAGCACAAGTCTGAAACATTTGAAAAGTTCAAAGAATTTCAGAGTGAGGTGGAAAATCATCGTAACAAGAAAATAAAGTTTCTACGATCTGATCGTGGAGGTAAATATTTGAGTTACGAGTTTGGTCTTCATTTGAAACAATGCAGAATAGTTTCGCAACTCACGCCACCCAGAACACCACAACGTAATGGTGTGTCCAAACATCGTAGCCGCACTTTATTAGATATGGTGCAATCTATGATGTCTCTTACCGATCTACCACTATCGTTTTGGGGTTATGCATTAGAGACAGTTGCATTCACATTAAAAAAAGGGCACCATCTAAGTCCGTTGAGACGACACAATATGAACTGTGGTTTGGCAAGAAACGAAAGTTGTCGTTTCTTAAAGTTTGGGGTTGCGATGCTTATGTGAAAAAGTTTCATCTTGATAAGCTCAAACCCAAAATCGGAGAAATGTGTCTTCATAGGATACCCAAAGGAGACAGTTGGGTACACCTTCTATCACAGATCCGAAGGCAAGACATTTGTTGCTAAGAATGGATCCTTTATAGAGAAGGAGTTTCTCTCGAAAGAAGTGAGTGGGAGGAAAGTAGAACTTGATAAGGTAACCGTATCTGCTCCCTTATTGGAAAGTAGTTCATCACAGAAATCTGTTCCTGTGACTCCTACACCAATTAGTGAGGAAGCTAATGATGATGATCATGTAACTTCAGATCAAGTTACTACCGAACCTCGTAGGTCAACCAGAGTAAGATCCGCACCAGAGTGGTACTGTAATCCTGTTCTGGAGGTCATGTTACTTGACCATGATGAACCTACGAACTATGAGGAAGCGATGATGAGCCCAGATTCCGCGAAATGGCTTGAGGCCATGAAATCTGAGATGGGATCCATGTATGAGTACAAAGTGTGGACTTTGGTTGACTTGCCCGATGATCGGCAAGCCATAGAAAATAAATGGATCTTCAAGAGGAAGACAAACGCTGATAGTAGTGTTACTATCTACAAAGCTAGACTTGTCGAAAAAGGTTTTTGACAAAGTTCAAGGTGTTGACAACGATGAGATTTTCTCACTCGTAGTGATGCTTAAAGTCTGTCCGAATCATGTTAGAAAATTGCCACATTTTATGAAATCTGGCAAATGGATGTCAAAACTACATTCCTTAATGGATTTCTTAAAGAAGAGTTGTATATGATGCAACCAGAAGGTTTTGTCGATCCTAAAGGTGCTAACAAAATGTGCAAGCTCCAGCGATCCATCTATGGACTGATGCAAGCATCTCGGAGTTGGAATATACGCTTTGATGAGTTTATCAAAGCAGATAGTTTTATACAGACTTGCAGTGAAGCCTGTATTTACAAGAAAGTGAGTGGAAGCACTACAGCATTTCTGATAAGTATATGTGAATGACATATTGTTGATCGGAAATAATGTAGAATTTTCTGGAAAGCATAAAGGAGTATTTGAAAGGAGTTTTTCAAAGAAAGACCTCGGTAAAGCTGCTTACATATTGAGCATCAAGATCTATAGAGATAGATCAAGACGCTTGATAAGTTTTTTCAATGAGTACATACCTTGACAAGATTTTGAAGTAGTTCAAAATGGAACAGTCAAAGAAAGAGTTCTTGCCTGTGTTACAAGGTGTGAAATTGAGTAAGACTCAAAGCCCGACCACGGCAGAAGATAGAGAGAGAATGAAAGTCATTCCCTATGCCTCAGCCATAGGTTCTATAAAGTATGCCATGTTGTGTACCAGATCTATTGTATACCCTACACTGAGTTTGGCAAGGGAGTACAATAGTGATCTAGGAGTAGATCACTGGACAGCGGTCAAAATTATCCTTAGTGGAATAAGGATATGTTTCTCGATTATGGAGGTGACAAAAGGTTCGTCGTAAAGGGTTACGTCGATGCAAGTTTTGACACTGATCCAGATGAATCTAAGTCTCAATTTGGATACATATTGAAAGTGGGAGCAATTAGCTAGAGTAGCTCCGTGCAGAGCATTGTTGACATAGAAATTTGCAAAATACATACGGATCTGAATGTTGCAGACCCGTTCACTAAACTTCTCTCACAAGCAAAACATGATGACACCTTAGTACTCTTTGGGTGTTAATCACATGGCGATGTGAACTAGATTACTGACTCTAGTAAATCCTTTGAGTGTTGGTCACATGACGATGTGAACTATGGGTGTTAATCACATGGTGATGTGAACTATTGGTGTTACATCACATGGCGATGTGAACTAGATTATTGACTCTAGTGCAAGTGGGAGACTGAAGGAAATATGCCCTAGAGGCAATAATAAAGTTATTATTTATTTCCTTATATCATGATAAATGTTTATTATTCATGCTAGAATTGTATTAACCGGAAACATGATACATGTGTGAATACATAGACAAACAGAGTGTCACTAGTATGCCTCTACTTGACTAGCTCGTTGATCAAAGATGGTTATGTTTCCTAGCCATAGACATGAGTTGTCATTTGATTAACAGGATCACATCATTAGGAGAATGATGTGATTGACTTGACCCATTCCGTTGGCTTAGCACTTGATCGTTTAGTATGTTGCTATTGCTTTCTTCATGACTTATACATGTTCCTATGACTATGAGATTATGCAACTCCTGTTTACCGGAGGAACACTTTGTGTGCTACCAAACGTCACAACATAACTGGGTGATTATAAAGGTGCTCTACAGGTGTCTCCGAAGGTACTTATTGAGTTGGCGTATTTCGAGATTAGGATTTGTCACTCCGATTGTCGGAGAGGTATCTCTGGGCCCACTCGATAATACACATCACTATAAGCCTTGCAAGCATTATAACTAATGAGTTAGTTGCGGGATGATGTATTACGGAACGAGTAAAGAGACTTGCCGGTAACGAGATTGAACTAGGTATTGAGATACCGACGATCGAATCTCTGGCAAGTAACATACCGATGACAAAGGGAACAATGTATGTTGTTATGCGGTTCGACCGATAAAGATCTTCGTAGAACATGTAGGAGCCAATATGGGCATCCAGGTTCCGCTATTGGTTATTGACCAAAGAAGTGTCTCGGTCATGTCTACATAGTTCTCGAACCCGTAGGGTCCGCATGCCTAACGTTCGTTGACGATATAGTATTATATGAGTTATGTATGTTAGTGACCGAATGTTGTTCAGAGTTCCGGATAAGATCACAGACATGACGAGGAACTCCGGAATGATCCGGAGATAAAGATTAATTTATGGGATAATAGTGTTTGGTCTCCGGAATTCACCGGAAGGGGTTCTGGATGTTTCCCGAAATGTTTGGGTACGATAACACTTTATTTTGGCCAAAGGGGAAAGCGCAAAAGGAAGTTTTGCGGAGTCCGGGGGCCCTGGCGTCTGGGTCTAGACGCCGGGAACCCTGGCGTCTGGCCCTGGAGTTTGAGAAGGACTCTTGCCTTTCGGGTGAAACCGACTTTGTGGAGGCTTTTACTCCAAGTTTCGACCCCAAGGCTCAACATATAAATAGAGGGGTAGGGCTAGCACCCAAGACAGATCAAGAAACACCAAGCCGTGTGCCGGCAACCCCGTCCCCTCTAGTTTATCCTCCGTCATAGTTTTCGTAGTGCTTAGGCGAAGCCCTGCGAAGATTGTTCTTCATCAACACCGACACCACGCCGTCGTGCTGCCGGAACTCATCTACTAATTTGCCCCTCTTGCTGGATCAAGAAGGCGAGGACGTCATCGAGCTGAACGTGTGCTGAACGCGGAGGTGCCGTACGTTCGGTACTTGATCGGGATGGATCATGAAGGTGTACGACTACATCAACCGCGTTGATAAACGCTTCCGCTTACGTTCTACGAGGGTACGTAGACAATACTCTCCCCTCTCGTTGCTATGCATCACCATGATCTTGCGTGTGCGTAGGAAAATTTTGAAATTACTGCGTTCCCCAACAAGTTGACCTCGAAGCCGCACCACACGAAAGTGGTGCAAGCACCGTGGACAACGTGGCTATCCTCATTTGGACCAAGGCCTCAAGAGAAGCATCATGCTCCTCCTTTTGCTTAGCAAGGGCCCGTTCCAGATCCTCAGAAGTAAAGGTCTTGACTTCAGAAGAAGCCTCGCCTTTATCCTTCGGATCTACAACAAGGGGAGTCCCATCGGGGTTCATCTCGCTCTAGGGCGGTTAAGCCACAAGAATAGAGGACGAGGCTCTGATACCAATTGAAAGGATCGAGATGGACCTAGAGGGGGGTGAATAGGTACAATTACAAATTTTAATTATGACTTAGCAATTTTAGGCAATAATGCAGAATGTGAAGGTGAGCCTAACAATTTCAAGTGTAGTACTAAGTGCTAAGCAAGTAAAGCAAGTATGTAAGAAGGCAAGCACAATATGGTAAAAGTAAGTGCTAAGAGACAAGTAACCACAAGTAGGGAGTTAGGGTTAGGAATAACCGCAACTCCGGGAGACGAGGATTTATGCCGATGTTCACTTCCTTGGAGGGAAGTTACGTCACCGTTAGAGAGGTGGATGTTACCACGAAGGCACACCAACGCCACGAAGGCTCACCCTATTCTCCCTTTGAGACAACACCACGGAGGCGTTTCTCAACCACTAGTGGTAGACCTTGGGGTGGTCTCCAAACCCTCACAAACTTTTCCGGGGGTAATCACAAAGGTCGATTCCTCTCCGAAAGACTCCTACCGCCTAGGAGTCTCCAACCTCCAAGAGTAACAAGAACGATGGGGAAAATCTCAAGACTTGCTCAAATCACGAATTCCTTGGGTGCAAAGAAGGGGAAGGAGTGGATCTATCACTTGATTGGAGAACTTCTCTCAAATGTTCCCAAATCACTTGGGGATCTAGGATTTGGTGTAGAGGATTGAGAGAGAGAGAGTGAAAAGTGTTCTTGGCAAGCTCAAAGTGAATGGTCAACCTTCTCCCGTGAGAGGGAGAAGGGTATATATAGTGGGTGTGGAAAAAGTAACCGTTTGAGCCACTTAAGTGCACTGAAGAGGTCGGACGTCCGGACGGGACCGGTCGTCCGGTGGCACAAATGAGTCCGGACGTCCGACAACCATCGGTCGTCCGGCCGCTGGGATTTCATAAGCCACGAACCAGCACACAGCAACCGGACGTGCGAAGCGAGCCGGTCGTCCGGAGACCGGACGTCCGGAGTGACCCGGAAATCCGTAAATATTGTTCTGTGAAAGAAACACCGGACGTCCGAGACGTGTCGGACGTCCGGAGGGGCTCGGAAATCCTTAAATATTGTTCTGTAAGAGAATCACCGGATGACCATAGAGAGCCGTACGTTCGGACAGCTGAGAGGGATCGGACGTCCGTAGAGTGCCGGACGTCCGGAGAAAAACTGGAGTTGGTGGGTTTGAGCAAATCTTTCACTAGATCCAACGATCCCCTCTTAATAGTGCGGGATCCCTATACTCAAGAATAAACAGTAAACAAAACCAAGGCTAATGTCTTGTATCTTCGATCTTGAGCAATATGCATTTGTCCCTAGTCATGATCCACACACGGCCTTTGAGACATAATCCTGAGATATACTTGATAAACATGATTAGTTTCATATATGCATGTTGTCATCAACATCAAAATATGATTAAGGGCATGATTGCACTTTCACCCCTCTGGTACTTCTTTGATCCAATATTTTAAATATATACCATAAAAATTCTTTGTGAAATTTCAGTTCATTTGGAGTTGTGCAGAATAGGTATCTCTGATGTAGCTTTTTCAGGTTCAGAATTCCAGCTGTCGGCAATCTCCCTCTCCATGTAAATCTTGCAAATTAAGAGAGAAAAGGCATTAGAATTGCATCACAAAGTGTTCTAATGATCAAAAATATTATAAATAACAGTAAGAAAACATGATGCAAAATGGACGTATCACGGCTTCAGAGGGGGTGGATCTTTTGACGGCCTATCTATCTGATTATGGATGTTGAAGGACAATGCATGTTGGTAACTGGACGTTGCCAATATCTTGACCACTAAGATAGTCTGTTGGCAGCTGTCATCTTTATAAAACAATCTTGTGTTCTTTTTTGGCTGTGTTTCTATCAAGTACAAATATTGTAATTTCGAAAGTGGACCCTTGTAATGTTCAATGTCAACATGCGGTCTATCATCTTAGATTGAGGTGGACTTCAGGTTAAGTCTGATCAAAAGATGATATCCCTTTTGCAAATATGATGCCTGACTACATGCACAAAACAATCTTGATGTGTACACCAACAGTCAAGATATTGACAACACTTAGACAAGGTACATATTCGAGTTTTCGATAATCTTGCACATGGTCATGAGCAGACATTAGTCAGGGCCATGTACTTACTATTTCCTTCTCATTGGTTCTCTGTTTCTTGCATAGGTCACATACATAATTGTATTCTTGTTGATCAATCGGCGCATAGCCTATATTTTGCATAGGCTGTGCATTTAGTACTTTGAAGGAAATAAACACATTGATTGAGGGAAAATGATAGAGATGGGGACATATGGAGAAATTAAAAAAAGGATTAAGATCATGCTAAATAAATTATGGTAGCTGGAATGCATTTCAGAATCCAAAACGTTTGATCTAAAGAGCTCTCATAAGAAAAGAAAATCCTAAATAGTACAATGTTCAAACTTCTTTGAGAAATGAGACGATTTGTGTGATGCTTCTACTTGTGCATATGTGGGGCGGGGGCGGGGGGGGGGGGGGGGGGGGGGGGTGAGGAGTGGGGGAATTCGTGAGGTGTTGCTCATGTAGCTAGTTACTCCGTGCGGGTTTATTAGGGCCCCTCTTATTTTGGTCTAAAGCTTGACCATGAATTTAACTTATAAAATCTAAAATATATGCTACAAAAATTATAACACTACCTCTTTCAGACACAAATCCAACAATATATTTTCTGTATCATATACTTTATTTTAGTTAAATAGATCATCTAATTTTGACCCAAAATACGAGGGGACCCAATAAACTCGGGCGAAGAGAGTACCTAAATAGAAGGGTCTGAATCGGATATACATTTCTGAGCCCAGGCGCATCTTCACCCGGTTAAGAGAAAATTAAAAAAAATACTTAACAATTTTATTTTGCATGGAGGATGATTTGGTGCGTGAGCTCCGCTCCAAAATTCAGATCATTTGGACAAATGAATAGCTCTCATCAAAAAGGATAAACTGGGTCAGAGCAGTAGATGAACAGTTAACTTTTCACATATCATAAATTTGTCTTTTTTGCCGAGAACTACTCAGATATCCTAATGAGCTCAAGTTTGAAGTGGACCTCGCGCACCTACGCATCTTTCATGCAAATCATTTTGTTTTTTTTTGCATTTTTCTATTATTTTTTAAATTTACTGTTCACCACAGGAGCAGATGAACTTGGGAGCCAAATAGCCGCACTCGGTCTAAATCAACTATAAAAAATAATCAAAGTTATAAAACACTCTAAATATAATAAAAATCACATCGAGGTCCTTTCCTTCAACAACTTAGAAGCCCATATCTCTATAACTCAATCTTAATTTTATGGTTTATAGAAAATGCAACATTCCAGATTTTACTCGTATTATTACTGGAATCCGCAGTTGGCAGGTGGGCGTGTCACGTAGCAAAGAGTTTCGTTTTTATTACAAAGTCCAAAGAGAGTACGTGTACACGTCGGACAAAACGCAGGGGAGAGGAAGGCCACACGGCCCATGTCGGCCGAGCGAGCGGGCCCAGCCTCAGCGCCAGGTGGGTCGCCGCGCGGTAAGCGCACCGGGCATGTGGGCTGCCACTGCCACTGACACTGCCAATAAAAAGGCCGAGGCGGGCGCATCCGGAGGCCCCCGAAACACCCGCTCCCTCTCGCGGCACGGCCACCACCCCACACTCACGCCGAGCGGCCGAGCCGTGCCCACCTCGCCCCCGTTTGACTCCGACGCGCACGCGCACGCATGGATGTGCGGCAGAGGCAGAGGAGGGTGGCGCCGCCGGCAGTGGGCCATGCGGGGGCGCCCCGGGTGCTGCAGGCGGGGGACGCGCTGCCGCTCCCGATCCGGCACACGAACCTCATCTTCTCGGCGCTCTTCGCGGCCTCGCTCGCCTACCTGATGCGGCGGTGGCGCGAGAAGATCCGCTCCTCCACGCCGCTCCACGTCGTCGACCTCACCGAGATTCTCTCCATCTTCGGCCTCGTCGCCTCGCTCATCTACCTGCTCAGCTTCTTCGGCATCGCCTTCGTCCAGTCCATCGTCTCGTCCAGCGACGAGGACGAGGATTTCCTGGTCGGCCCTCCCGCCGCGCCGGCGCCGTCGCAGTGCGGGCTTCTCGGGGGTGCCGACGCGGTGGTGCCCGAGAAAATGCCCGAGGAGGACGAGGAGATTGTGGCCTCCGTCGTCGCCGGGAAGGTGCCCTCCTACGTGCTCGAGACCAGGCTCGGCGACTGCCGGCGGGCCGCGGGGCTCCGGCGCGAGGCCGTGCGGCGGATCACGGGGAGGCAGTTCGAGGGTCTCCCGCTCGACGGCTTCGACTACGCGTCCATCCTCGGGCAGTGCTGCGAGCTGCCGGTGGGGTACGTCCAGCTCCCCGTGGGCATCGCCGGGCCGCTCCTGCTCGACGGCCAGCGGTTCTACGTGCCCATGGCGACCACCGAGGGCTGCCTCGTCGCCAGCACCAACCGCGGCTGCAAGGCCATAGCCGAGTCAGGTGGCGCCACCAGCGTTGTGCTCCGGGACGCGATGACGCGCGCCCCCGTCGCCCGCTTCCCCACCGCGCGCCGCGCCGCCGAGCTCAAGGCCTTCTTGGAGGACCCCGCCAACTTCGATACGCTGTCCGTTGTCTTCAACAGGTACACCAACACTCATCAGTCATCACCAAGTACTATACGACGACGAACTTATGATGCAACAGATGGCGGGTATTAACGCCCAGCTTGTGTTCGACGATACGTCTCTGAGGTTCAAGTCACGTGCCTAAATCAATATTAATTACTCTATAGTACAGTACCATTTAAGATTTGAATTTCTGGAATTCTGGTGCAGGGTGATGGTACGAGTATTACTTGTCAAATATTTCTCCTTTGTACGGTAGAACACAACGCGGTAACTAACTGTCTGGAAAATATGATGTCTGAGCAGGTCGAGCAGATTTGGGAGGCTGCAGGGAGTGCAGTGCGCGATGGCCGGGAGGAACCTGTACATGAGATTCAGCTGCAGCACAGGGGATGCCATGGGGATGAACATGATCTCCAAGGGCGTGCAGAACGTGCTGGATTACCTCCAGGATGACTTCCCTGACATGGATGTCATTAGCATATCAGGTTCGCTTTGCTTTTGCCACCACCTGCAGAAGCTGAACTACTTCACTTGAGTCACCTAATCTTCTCGTCAGAATGAAATTCCTAGTGACACCCTTTACTTTTTGCAAGACAGACTATATTTTTCTTATTATGGCTTACTGAAAGAAAAAAAAACTTCATATAATAAGCAGAGTTTCCATTTGAAGGTACACATAGTTAGGCCCCGTTTTCAGCATGGATTAACAAGGATAAGTTGGCGCACTACTGAATTATCGGGTTGAGCTTATCGACAACATATGGTGAACATTGGCATGTTCAATCAAAATATACCTTTTATAAAATCAAATTACCACTGATCCAACTTGGCATACCATAAGATGTTCAATTACATACGATACTTGCCATGATGCATTAGGAAGGTTTAGAAAGGGCTTTGAAAGCAATTTTTCTGGTAAGAAGATATATCTTTAATGCAAGATTCCTAATATGAGTCAAAAATGATATTGACTTTAATAAGTACCAAATTTGAGTAGCTGGAACCACCTTTATTCTTTAACATCATGCATGTAGAAGGTTCAGGACAAAGTGCGTAAGCTCCAAGAATAATTATGCAAGAATAAATATTTGAAGCAGGCACATCACTGGGCCCTTTTTTTTTTACACAAATTAACACCGAGCCGTCTGCTGTCATTTTGATAGTGGAACCCGATCCATGTTGGACTGTATGAGGGGAAAACAGCCTAGGCACCTTGCATATCATATTTGGCAATATATTACTCCCTCCCTTCCAGAATACTTTTCATGGTTTTAGTTCAAAAGTATTTTGGAATGGAGGGAGTAATATACAGCAATATGATTAGCATAATAATTATGTGCATTATACTACAAGTAAAACAATAGATCTCTATGTTTTCATTTTTTCCCAATCTAATTATTATCATTCGGTATTGAAACCAGGTAACTTTTGTTCTGACAAGAAGCCAGCCGCTGTAAATTGGATCGAGGGGCGTGGCAAGTCTGTGGTTTGTGAAGCAGTAATCAAGGAGGAAATTGTGAAGAAGGTTCTGAAAACCAATGTGCAGTCTCTAGTAGAACTAAATGTGATCAAGAATCTTGCTGGCTCAGCTGTTGCTGGAGCTCTTGGGGGGTTCAATGCCCACGCAAGCAATATTGTAACAGCTATCTTCATAGCCACCGGCCAGGATCCTGCACAAAATGTGGAAAGTTCTCAGTGCATTACAATGTTGGAAGCTGTAAATGATGGCAAAGATCTTCACATATCTGTCACTATGCCCTCTATTGAGGTATGCAACTGTATTGTTTTTATTTGTTCTGTTATCAGTATATCCAGGCATTGTGCTGATGATGATCATCAAATACAGTTTTTTTTGGTCCCACTATAATTTTGATTTGCGAGAAATACTCTGCACGTAACTTATGGTCCCTAATGGGTTAATTAATACTTAATACATCCACATCCTTATACATATATCGAATAAGTGCCCATCCCCATCGAGCACCTATTTATTGAAGAAAAGGTGGTGTATCAACTCTAACTGTATCTCCTCATATGGCCTAGCACTCTGGCTATATTATAGAACAGTGTTTTGTTATATACTTGAATAGTTCGTAACAGAAATTATATTTTGGTTACATAAGATCCAACTATGCTTCGTCAGCTCAATCAGCCGATTCATATCAGAGGAATCTTTCCAGCTGAAAGGGAATATTTTATGATGCCTTGTTTTCCGATTTAGCTACGTGTTGTCTTGAGCAGGCTAATTTGTCGATTATTCAGTCTTGTGCTTTGTGTTGCTAGGGCGAGAACACATTTTTCCTACATATCCGATGCTTGTTTGTTTTCCAAAACATGCTGAGCTGTGTAGCATGACTTGTTTGATAACATCTGAGAATATGACGAGTGATCGACATGTTGTGATTGTTATTTGCTGAAAATGCAGGTGGGCACAGTTGGTGGTGGGACTCAGTTGGCGTCACAGTCTGCATGCCTGGACCTGCTGGGCGTGAAAGGCGCCAACAGGGAATCGCCAGGATCGAACGCGAGGCTCCTGGCCACCGTGGTGGCAGGCGGGGTTCTCGCCGGGGAGCTGTCCCTCTTGTCCGCCCTCGCCGCCGGCCAGCTCGTCAAGAGCCACATGAAGTACAACAGATCCAGCAGAGACATGTCCAAGGCCGCATCTCTAAGTTCTTGATTGATTGACTCGACGAGCTGCAGCCCAAGAAACCAATGGAGAAATCTAGAGTGTGGCTTGATTCTACACACAGGAAGTGCTCATCAACATCAAGCTGAGAAGAGTTTGACCAGTTTCTTTCTCGATGCTGGCCGGTGTTTCTGTCGTCGTTCTTCGCGTGCTGCCGCTGCTGGCATCGTCGACGGACGGCCCCGGGCGGCACCGGAGAAGCTAACCTTTTTAGCCTGTTTGTGTTCATAAGGCTTTGTGGTTGGTTGGGTTGGTTACCTTGGCGCGCAAAGTGTGGGGATCTTTTTGTAGCATCGAAGTGTAGAGATCTCTCTCCTTGCTTCAGGAAGCCAGCCTTGTAGTGGTATCTGTTTCACCTTTTGTTTGCTTCTTTTTCCTTTATGCTAGTCGAACAATTTCGAAAGTTGGTGACGTGATTGTAGAAAGATGTGGGTCTCGGCGGAGTTCTCCAGAGCATGGTGGCGGCTCCGTCCATCCATTGTCGTGTCAGCGGAGCGTCGTGCCCTTTCTGTAGATCTGCCTAATATCTATCCAGATCAGATGCATGTGTCAGCAGATGTTCAAGTGTCGCCCTCACGTGCCTGTCCCGGGTAGGTTTGTTGCATGAACCGATGGACATCTTAGTAGTAGCAATCTTGATCGTAGCAGTAATCTGGATCTGCGATCTGTATTGGCACCTCCGAGTAGTAATCTGGTGCCTGTGTTTGATGGGCATGTGGATGCACGTTCTGGCGATCGGATCCGGCACGGCACATGGACCTGAGAGCGAGATCGCGCTGTCTTTCATACGAGAGCTCTGTGTGCCCGGCCTAAGTGCATCAACACCCAGGCTCCCCAAACCCTCCGTATACGCTCGGATTGATCTAACGGACGGCTTGATCGCTGACCGGTAAAAAAACCTGATCCAGACGGGCTCCTCATTATGGCTCTATATGCCGTGACTGACCGGCATCCCTCATATTCAGACTAAATCTGAGACGCGCAAGGGAGCGTCCGTTACGTCGGACTGATCGCAGGCCGGCATGGAAACACTAGGAAAACCATCGGTCTGACGGGTTTCTCCTCTGAAGGTGTGGACGCATACATGCCGCCGCAAGGTGCCGCTCTGGCTCGCTGCACGACGGCGACCCCAGCCCTAGCCGCATCCATTTTTCTCCCTCTCCGCGTCACCAGCCCTAGCCACATCCACTTCCCTCCCTCTCCGCTCGCCCTTGGCCGATAGCCATGGCCCGACAAAGGGTGATGACCTATGCCATAGTCACACCGGAGTGGCGCCTCCAACTACTCGAGGAAATCCGGGCTAGGCGCGAAGCCCGGATCGCAACCGGCCTGCCTCGAGACTCATCGAAGCCAGGAAGGAGGGGGAGGAGGCGGAGCAGAACATGCCATGGAGGAGGCGGAGCCGTCTACGGACTTCACCATGGAGGACTCCATGGCGGAGTTCAAGGTGTCCCAAGCGGAAGAGGCGACGAAGCAGGCGGCCATTCTCGACTCCATCCAGTTGGAGGCCAAGGTGGAGGCCAACCGCCACTTCCCTCGCTAATGAAGGGCGCAGATTGACGAAGTCATCGGCGAGATGGAGTTCAACGACGAGTCAGAGTTGCCGCAGGCGGCCATCTACCCGGAGCCCGGCACGGAGATCGTCAACATCTCCGACGACGAGTAGTGTAGGTAGATCAGATATCTACATAGTACTTAGATTTTATTTTGCATGGTTTGAGGTATCAACTTTCAGGCAGTTGGATGCAGTGGACGAAATATGAGGGGTGATCGGGCACGTCCACGAACGTATAAGGAGGGTCGGATTTGAGAAGTCCGGTTGTAGATGCTCTAAGGACTCCCACGTCTCCTGTAGCCTTAGGGCCATGGGTGCGCGGTGGATCCCGGCACTTACCGGCGGGAGGGCTCCGTTTTCATGTGCTTCCTCAAGTTTCGTTAATGTTTGTGTCTTGCTCAAGAAGACGAGACGGCGGCGGCTTCTTGAAGATGAAATAAGGTTCCCCCCACCTAGCCCCCGTCCCAATGGTGTGTCTAGTATTGTCGGAGGGCGTGTGGAGGTGTGTCTTCGGCGGATCTCGCGAGATTTGGTCGGTGGTTGTCTTTGGTGGATCCGGTCTTTGTTCGTCTTTGTTCATGTGTCTTCGGGTTGGATCCTTTCGATCTAAAATTCTCTTCATCTGCGGCGGTTGCTGTTCTGGGGTGTTAGTCGGACTTTAGCACGACGACTTTCCGACTGTCTACTACAACAAGTTGTGCCCGGCTCCGGCAAGGGAGGGGTGATGACGGGGGCGCGCCTTCGGCTCGCTTCAGTGCTTGTAGTCGTCGCTAGGTGGTCTATGAATCTGGATGTAATTTTTATTATTTTTGGTCTTCGTTGTACTGTAATGATTGAAGATGAAAAGGAGGACATTGTGGATCACAGCTGCGTGCGTGCTGCCGCCCAAAGATCCTCCTGTTTTGAGAATTGAGATGCTGGCCACCCGTTGCTCGCTCGTTGCACGCCCATTGGCAAGATGCATACAAGTGCAGACAGCGTGCTTGGTGCACGTGACGCATGCCTCGCATGAGTGGCTCACGTTACTCCAACGGTCTCGGCCTCGCGAGTGGTCCTCCCGCGAGGGTCCAAGGACAGGATCACCGGGGTCCGGATGCATGAACCACGGGTGACCTTGCCGTTGATGGCCATCGACCATGGGTCCTCCAACTGTCCAACTCCAACAGAGCTATTCCATTGAGTTTGATGTCGCCAGGCCAGTAGAAATTTCTCAAACCTCTGTCAAAGCCTCAAAGGGGTGTAGATACGGGTTTCAATTCACAGCAAAGATGTTAGCTCACCCTTCCCTCAATTCCCTTCCCTTCCGCTCCCCCTCTACCTTTCGTATTCGACCAAATGGGTTTTCTTTTATTTCTGATACAAAATGTTTGAAGAGAGAGAGATTTGATGGAATAATTATTATTTTGCTTAAGCCTCATGGGCATATATATATAAGCACAATGATCAACTTGAAATAAAAGACAAGCCAGAACAAATCCTAGTCTATCTCGTCTTTCCTAATAATCAATATACTCAACATCCCCCCACAGTCACAGCGGTAGCGATGCAGACGGTGAGACTGGAGAAGAATCCGAAGGCAAGCCGACGGACACCCCACACAGTCGTAACGGTCGATGCATCGCGGAGTCGTGGCTGGAGTGGCAACCGACGAGGTTGCTCAAGCAAGGCGGTAGCCCTTCGTGCCGTTGTTGAGGTAGCCGAGAGCGTAGGGTGGTGGAGCCGTGGTCGAGGTAGCCGTGCGAGGGACGCCGTGGCCGATGTCGAGTCGGGGTGACCGGTGTCGAGGTACTCGCCGTGGACCGGGAAGAAGAGCAGCGGCGGCGGCTAGGTCAGAAGCGCGGCGACGGTGCTCGAAATAGGCGAGGAAGAACCCGACAACATGACGAAGACCGGCGCGGATGGTGGCGTTCCCGCGCCTAGAGAGGCGGCGCGACGCATACCACATAAGTCGACGCGCGGGGACGATGGAGTAGACTGCGCGCCACGACGCTACGAGCTGAAGGGGCGACGCAGCGGCAGCACGCGGGTCGGGCGACGGCGGGGAAGACCTCATGGCGATTGCAGGGACCGCGTGCCACGCTCGCTACGCCCGACTGGGCGACGCAACAGCAGCGCGAGGGTCAGTGCAGCCTCAGAGACGGCCTGGAGCGGACGTGTAAGTGCATCTAGTGCCACCCCTAGTTGGTTTTCAAGTATTGACGACAAACTTGGTTAAGGGACTAATGTGTTTGTGAGAATTGCAGGATAACACAGGTAGTAGTCCCATATTGATTCGGTTTACCTATCAGAGATGACCCCTAAAAATGTGTGAAGATATTGAAGATAATGGTGGTCTGTGAAGTTATTCACATTGAAGATTATGACATGAGAAGACATTCACGTGAAGACTATGGAGTGCGAAGACATAGTTGTTTCGTAGTTTCCTTTTCTTCTTTGTTGAGTCATAGGAACCACCCTTTATCAAAAAAGGAACCACCGTACGGTTAAGTGGGGTCCAAGTGAATAAAGTCAGAGTGACTGATGTGATGCTCAACCAAATGCTATGTCTTCGAGCGAAGACAATGAGAGCAAATCTTATCCAGAGCTGGATAAGTCAGCTTTACTTGTAGCTCAAGTCAAGCTGTCGCGTGTGTTTGAAATCTGACCGTTGGACACGTGTCAGTTCCTTAGTGACCCAGGGTCATTTCGGACAAATCAGGTCGGGTTGCCTCCTGGCTATAAATAGCCCACCCCTACACCATAAGTTGGTGGCTGCTCAGAGTTAGTGCACGGCTTTTGTCGTTTGAGAGCAACCCACCTCCGAAGCATTTGAGAGAGAGAGATCCTTGCGAGGACAAAGCCCAAACACCCAGAGCCAAAGAGTGTTAGGCATCACTGAAGTCTTTCTGTCCGCGTGATCTGAAGACTTATTACACTTGAGGACTGTGAATCCTCCAGCTAGTTAGGCGTCGCGTTCTAAGCATCCAAGAGTCATTGTGGATTTCCGGTGAACGAAGTCTGTGAAGGTTTGGAAGTCTACCTTGAAGACTTACCAGAGTGATTGGGCGAAGACTAAGTGTCCTTAGCTCAAGGGGAATAAGGTGAAGACGCGGTCTTCTGAGTTAAATCTCAGCCTCCCTAACCAGACGTACAGTTGTCACAGCAACTGAAACTGGTCCAACAAATCCTTGTCCTCACCAAGCAACTGGTTCTATCCCTTACCTCTCTTTAGTTACAGTTTGTCTTCATGAAGTCATTGCCTACTTGCATGACCTGATTGTCTTCACTGTGTGAAGACTGTTGTTGTTTGGCTTCATACTATCTTCCATCCTGATCCATACTACCTAGCTGCTGATAGTCTTCGTGCTTTCACTTCATTACTTACTTGACTATGGCTTGTCTAGGGTCGTCTAACTTCCGCTGCATATCAATAGGTTTATTTCTACTGTTTGTCTTCAAAGCCCACGTGTTTTGAAGACTTTCATAAATCGCCTATTCATCCCCCCTCTAGTCGACAACTAGCACTTTCAATTGGTATCAGGGCAAGGTGCTCCCTTGTTCTGTGTGATTCGGTTTAACCACCTGGAATTTTAGCTATGTCGACTGCAGGGATAATCAAAGTCTCCGCTGCGTGCCCTGTCTTCGATGGCACTGATTACCCTTACTGGAAGAATAATATGCGTATGCATCTTGAAGCCATTGACGTCGACCTCTGGTATGTCGTCAAGAACGGTGTTCCCAAGGTCGGTGAAGGTGTCACTGCTGCTGATGTCAAGAGGTTCATTCAACTGGACTCGACTGCCAAGAACATCATCTGTGGTCATCTGACAAAAGGACAGTATGGTCGTGTGAGTGCTCTGGAAACTGCGAACCTAGTCTGGGACTGGCTCTCCAAGGTCAACGAAGGTGTCTCAACCCAGAGAGACTCAAGGATTAGTGTTCTTCGCAACCTCTTCAACCGCTTCAAGAGAAATGACAATGAGAATGTCCAGCTCACATTTGATCTCCTCACTGATATCACAAATGAGCTTCACGCACTCGGCACCACTAAGATCACCAAGCACGAAATCGTCAAGACGCTTTTGAGATCGCTTGACAGCTCATTCGACACCCTGGCCCTGATGATTCAAGAACGCCCCTGACTTCAAGACTCTCGATCCATCTGACATACTTGAGAGGCTCAACACACATGAGTTCCAGCTATCTAAGAAAATAGATATATATGGTCCCAACTATGGCCGAACTCTTGCTTTGAAGGCAAAGGTTGTTTCCTCATCTGAAGAAGAATCTGACTGCAGTTCTGGGGATCCTGAATACATTGGAAAGGAGCTTGCTATGCTTGTGAAGAAGTTCCAGAAGTTCACCAAGAAGAAAGGCTTCGGAAAGTCTTCAAGATCCAGCTCAAGAAATGATGAAGCCTCCACTCGTGATCACAAGAAGAGAACATGCCACAAGTGCAAGAAACCTGGTCACTACATCTCTGAGTGTCCACAGTGGGACAGTGAGACCAAGAAGAAGAAAAAGAGCAAGGAATACGATTCTGATGACAAGAAGAAGAAGAAATTCTCAAAGTGTTCTTCAAAGTCTTCATCACACAAGAAGAGCTCATCAGGCAAGGCTCGTGCATTTGTTGGCAAGGAGATGGATTCAGAGGAGGAGTCTGCATCTGAGGAGGCAGAGGTGGATTCTGAAGAGGAATCTGATTCAGGCGTGGCAAGCCTGGCTCTAGCTTCAGCCTATGTTGCCAAGTCCATCTTCAACACTGAAGACAATGACCCCGTCACCAATGCTGATGCTAATGATGAGGATGACTCTGCTCCCACCTACTGCTTCATGGCACGCGGTGCCAAGGTAAACTCACGCGATGCTTACTTTCAAACATCAAGCAAAGATGACTCTGAATGTGAATCTAAACCTAGCTATGAAACACTTGCTAAAATTGCAACTGAACAACAGAATGCTATGGAACATATTAAAAAATTACTAGACAAAAGCGATGACCTGTTGGACGCGGAAATGATCCGATCTCAGTCCTTAATTGAAGACATAAAAAATCTTCATGTCAAGTATGAGGAACTTGAAAGTCGTCATGAAACGCTCTCAACAACTCATGAAAAGCTTTCCTACGATTATCTTCAAAGGAAGCAAGAACTTGAGAACTTGAGAGCGGCTCATGAAGATCTTCAAAAGGAGAACGAGTCACTTCGCGCTCAACAGATCAGTTCCGCTCAGGAAGGATTTGAACCCCCATGTCTAAAATGTCTTGAGCGTGATAACGCTGTCTGTATTGCTGAATGTTCTACTGCTGCTACTGTTGCAATATCTTCAACTGCTGAGGTGGTAACTAACCCCTCTACTGAGGATACCACTACTACTGCTGATGAGAATGCCAGGTTGAAGACATTGCTTGAGACAGGAATGTACAAAAGTCACAAAGGGCATCAGACACTATGTAATGTCCTCAAAAAGCAGATACTGAACCGAAACCCTAGGAAAGAGGGTGTTGGGTTCGAGAGGAAAATGAATGTTGATGGTTCTTACTGGAAGCCTGAGCAGTACCCCAAAACCACATGGGTTGCTGCAAAGGGACCTTCAGTGGATCCATCTACCTTATCTGGCTTCACTTGTGCTTACCCGATTATCATTGATGAATCCTTTAATGCAAACTATAAACTGTTTAAGAATCAAAATGGTGAAGTGTTTGCCAGGTATATTGGTACTAACTGCAGGAATGGACCACCTATGAAGAAGATCTGGGTGCCCAAAAGTTGTCTTCAGAATCTTCATGTGAATGTCATCATGACACCACCTAGGAAGAAGACAAACCCTAGACCAAAGGCTTCATATGGTCCAAAGGCTTCATACAGACAAAGCACTCACCAGAGTCACCCTAACGCCAATGTTTTGCAGGGAAACCATACTGAGACTTATGAATATGAGCTGTTGGGGAACGTAGCGGAAATTCAAAATTTTCTACGCATCACCAAGATCAATCTATGGAGTAATCTAGCAACGAGGGGAAGGGGAGTGCATCTACATACCCTTGTAGATCGCGATGCGGAAGCATTGCAAGAACGCGGATGAAGGAGTCGTACTCGTAGCGATTCAGATCGCGGTTGATTCCGATCTAAGCGCCGAACCACGGCGCCTCCGCGTTCAACACACGTGCAGCCCGGTGACGTCTCCCACGCCTTGATCCAGCAAGGAGAGAGGGAGAGGTTGGGGAAGACTCCGTCCAGCAGCAGCACGACGGCGTGGTGGTGGTGGAGGAGCGTGGCAATCCTGCAGGGCTTCGCCAAGCACCGCGGGAGAGGAGAAGGGAGAGGGGTAGGGCTGCGCCAAGAGAGAGGTGTTCTCGTGTCTATGGCAGCCCCAAATACCTCAAGTATATATAGGGGAAGGGGAGGGGCTGCGCCCCCATCTAGGTTTCCCTCCCTAGGGGTGGCGGCAGCCCCCAAAACCCATCTAGGGTGCGGCCAAGGGGAGGAGAGAGGGGGGCGCCACTAGGGTGGGCCTTAAGGCCCATCTGGACCTAGGGTTTGCCCCCTCCCACTCTCCCTGCGCCTTGGGCCTTGGTGGGGGGGCGCACCAGCCCACCTGGAGCTCGTCCCCTCCCACACTTGGCCCACGCAGCCTTCTGGGGCTGGTGGCCCCACCTGGTGGACCCCCGGGACCCTCCCGGTGGTCCCGGTACATTACCGATAGCACCCGAAACTTTTCCGGTGACCAAAACAGGACTTCCCATATATAAATCTTTACCTCCGGACCATTCCGGAACTCCTCGTGACGTCCGGGATCTCATCCGGGAATCCGAACAACATTCGGTAACCACGTATCTCTATTCCCTATAACCCTAGCGTCATCGAACCTTAAGTGTGTAGACCTTACGGGTTCGGGAACCATGCAGACATGACTGAGACGTTCTCCAGCCAATAACCAACAGCGGGATCTGGATACCCATGTTGGCTCCCACATGTTCCACGATGATCTCATCGGATGAACCACGATGTCGGGGATTCAATCAACCCCGTATGCAATTCCCTTTGTCTATCGGTATGTTACTTGCCCGAGATTCGATCGTCGGTATCCCGATACCTTGTTCAATCTCGTTACCGGCAAGTCTCTTTACTCGTTCCGTAACTCACATCATCCCGTGATCAACTCCTTGGTCACATTGTGCACATTATGATGATGTCCTACCGAGTGGGCCCAGAGATACCTCTCCGTTTACACGGAGTGACAAATCCCAGTCTCGATTCGTGCCAACCCAACAGACACTTTCGGAGATACCTGTAGTGCACCTTTATAGCCACCCAGTTACGTTGTGACGTTTGGTGCACCCAAAGCATTCCTACGATATCCGGGAGTTGCACAATCTCATGGTTTAAGGAACTAATACTTGACATTTAGAAAAGCTCTTAGCAAACGAACTACACGATCTTGTGCTAGGCTTAGGATTGGGTCTTGTCCATCACATCATTCTCCTAATGATGTGATCCCGCTATCAACGACATCCAATGTCCATGGTCAGGAAACCCTAACCATCTATTGATCAACGAGCTAGTCAACTAGAGGCTTACTAGGGACATGGTGTTGTCTATGTATCCACACATGTATCTAAGTTTCCTATCAATACAATTCTAGCATGGATAATAAACGATTATCATGAACAAGGAAATATAATAATAACCAATTTATTATTGCCTCTAGGGCATATTTCCAACATGAGCGTGTTTCGTCAAACCGCTATGTTCATAAAACCAAGAACTTTTCTGCTTATTCTTATGAGTATTATTCACCTCCTGCAAGGCTATTTGCTAGGGCTCCAAAGCCGAAGTTCTCAGATGCTGCACTTAGACTCATTGCTTCTAAGCCACCCCTGAAGATGTGGGTGGTTAAGAAGAATTAACTTTCTTTTGTAGGAAATGGTCTCCAGTCGGAAATCAAAGGCGTCTGATGCTTATGTCGGGGACCTTAAACATCTTGTGGGACACAAGATGAAATGTCCAAATGGTCTTACTATGTATTTTGTCCCACGATTCCTTGACAATAATCCTATTTATCCTAACCGAGATCTGAACTTTCATAATCCGCTTGTTCGTCAAATGTTTATGCTTCACAATACCCTTGGTGAAGCCTATCCCCCAAACTGCACTGTAGGGTATGACACCAAAGGCTTCAGAATAGATTATGGATAGTGGATTGCTACCTCTTGAGCACTGCGTTGGTTTTCCCTTGAAGAGGAAAGGGTGATGCAGTAAAGTAGCGTAAGTATTTCCCTCAGTTTTTGAGAACCAAGGTATCAATCCAGTAGGAGACCACGCTCGAGTCCCACGCACCTACACCAACAAATAAGAACCTCACAACCAATGCGATAAAGGGGTTGTCAATCCCTTCACTTACGAGAGTGAGATCTGATAGATATGATAAGATACTATTTTTGGTATTTTTATGGTAAAGAGTAAAAGTAAAGAAAGCAAAATAAACGGTAAAAGAAATAGCTTGTTGACGGAAGATTAATATGATGGAAAATAGACCCGGGGCCATAGGTTTCACTAGTGGCTTCTCTCAAGAGCATAAGTATTACGGTGGGTAAACGAATTACTGTCGAGCAATTGATAGAATTGAGCATAGTTATGAGAATATCTAGGTATGATCATGTATATAGGCATCACGTCCGCGACAAGTAGACCGAAACGATTCTGCATCTACTACTATTACTCCACACATCGACCGCTATCCAGCATGCATCTAGAGTATTAAGTTCATAAGAACAGAGTAATTCTTTAAGAAAGATAACATGATGTACAGGGATAAACTCATGCAATATGATATAAACCCCATCTTTTTATCCTCGATGGCAACAATACAACGTGCCTTGCTGCCCCTGCTATCACTGGGAAAGGACAACGCAAGATTGAACCCAAAGCTAAGCACTTCTCCCATTGCAAGAAAGATCAATCTAGTGGGCCAAACCAAACTGATAATTCGAAGAGACTTGCAAAGATAACCAATCATACATAAAAGAATTCAGAGGAGATTCAAATATTGTTCATAGATAATCTTGATCATAAACCCACAATTCAATCATAAACCCACAATTCACCGGATCTCGACAAACACACCGCAAAAGAAGAGTTACATCAAATAGATCTCCAAGAAGATCAAGGAGAACTTTGTATTGAGATCCAAAGAGAGAGAAGAAGCCATCTAGCTAATAACTATGGACCCGAAGGTCTGAGGTAAACTACTCACACATCATCGGAGAGGCTACGGTGTTGATGTAGAAGCCCTCCGTGATCAATGGCCCCTCCGGCGGAGCGCCGGAAAAGGCCCCAAGATGGATTCCGTTTGATATCCTTTTCCTTCGAAACACTGAAATAGGCAAAAAACAGCAATTTGGGCTGGCCTCCGCTTAATAGGTTAGTCCCAAAAATAATATAAAAGTGTATAATAAAGCCCAATAAACATCCAAAACAGAATATAATATAGCATGGAACAATAAAAAGTTATAGATACGTTGGAGACGTATCAAGCATCCCCAAGCTTAATTCCTACTCGTCCTCGAGTAGGTAAATGATAAAAACAGAATTTTTGATGTGGAATGCTACTTAGCATAATTTTCAATGTAACCCTCTTAATTGTGGTATGAATATTCAGATCCGAAAGATTCAAGATAAAAGTTTAATATTGACATAAAAGTAATAATACTTCAAGCATACTAACTAAGCAATTATGTCTTCTCAAAATAACATGGCCAAAGAAAGTTCATCCCTACAAAATCATATAGTTTGGTTATGCTCCATTTTCGTCACACAAGAATGCTCTCATCATGCACAACCCCGATGACAAGCCAAGCAATTGTTTCATACTTTAGTTATATCAAACTTTTTTCAACTTTCACGCAATACATGAGCGTGAGCCATGGATATAGCACTATGGGTGGAATATAATATAATGATGGGGGTTATGTGGAGAAGACAAAAAAGGAGAAAGTCTCACATCAACGCGGATAATCAACGGTCTATGGAGATGCCCATCAATTGATGTTAATGTGAGGAGTAGGGATTGCCATGCAACGGATGCACTAGAGCTATAAATGTATGAAAGCTCAACAAAAGAAACTAAGTGGGTGTGCATCCAACTTGCTTGCTCACGTAGATATAGGGCATTTGAGGAAGCCCATTGTTGGAATATACAAGCCAAGTTCTATAACGAAAAATTCCCACTAGTATATGAAAGTGACAAAACAAGAGACTATCTATCATAAGGATCATGGTGCTACTTTCAAGCAAAAGTATGGAAAAAGGTAGTAGCATTGCCCCTTTTTTTCTTTTTTTGGGCCTTTCTTTTTTTCTTTTAGCCTTTCTCTTTTTTTTGGGACACTGCTCTATGAATGATGATCATCACACTTCTATTTATTTACAACTCAATGATTACAACTCGGTACTAGAACAAAGTATGACTCTATATGAATGCCTCCGGCGGTGTACCGGGAATGAATCAAGAGTGACATGTATGAAATAATATGCATGGTGGCTTTGCCACAAATACGATGTCAACTACATGATCATGCGAGTCAATATGACAATGATGAACGTGTCATGATAAACGGAACGGTGGAAATTTGCATGGCAATATATCTCGGAATGGCTATGGAAATGCCATAATAGGTAGGTATGGTGGCTCTTTGAGGAAGATATAAGGAGGCTTATGTGTGATAGAGCGTATCATATCACGGGGTTTGGATGCACCGGCGAAGTTTGCACCAACTCTCAAGGTGAGAAAGGGCAATGCACGGTACCGAAGAGGCTAGCAATGATGGAAGGGTAAGAGTGCGTATAATCCATGGACTCAACATTAGTCATAAAGAACTCACATACTTATTGCAAAAATCTACAAGTCATCAAAAACCAAGCACTACGCGCATGCTCCTAGGGGGATAGATTGGTAGGAAAAGACCATCGCTCGTCCCCGACCGCCACTCATAAGGAGGACAATCAAAGAACACCGCATGTTTCAAATTTGTTACACAACGTTTACCATACGTGCATGCTACGGGATTTGCAAACTTCAACACAAGTATTTCTCAAATTCACAACTACTCAACTAGCACAACTTTAATATCACTACATCCATATCTCAAAACAATCATCAAGCATCAAACTTCTCTTAGTATTCAACACACTCATAAGAAAGTTTTTACTAATCTTGAATTCCTAGCCTATTAGGACTAATTTCACAATTAAAGCAAATTACCATGCTGTTTTGTAGGACTCTCAAAATGATATAAGTGAAGCATGAGAGAACAATAGTTTCTATAAAACAAATCCACCACCGTGCTCTAAAAGATATAAGTGAAGCACTAGAGCAAAAACTATATAACTCAAAAGATATAAGTGAAGCACATAGAGTATTCTAATAAATTCCGAATCATGTGTGTCTCTCTCAAAAGGTGTGTCCAGCAAGGATGATTGTGGTAAACTAAAAATCAAAGACTCAAATCGTACAAGACGCTCCAAGCAAAACACATATCATGTGGTGAATAAAAATATAGCTCCAAGTAAAGTTATCGATGGACGAAGACGAAAGAGGGAATGCCTTCCGGGGCATCCCCAAGCTTTGGATTTTTGGTGTCCTTAGATTATCTTGGGGTGCCATGGTCATCCCCAAGCTTAGGCTCTTGCCACTCCTTGTTCCATAATTCATCAAATCTTTACCCAAAACTTGAAAACTTCACAACACAAAACTTAACAGAAAATCTCGTGAGCTCCGTTAGCGAAAGAAAACAAAACACCACTTCAAGGTACTGTATTGAACTCATTATTTATTTATATTGGTGTTAAACTTACTGTATTCCAACTTCTCTATGGTTTATAAACCATTTTACTAGCCATAGATTCATCAAAATAAGCAAACAACACACGGAAAACAGAATCTGTCAAAAACAGAACAGTCTGTAGTAATCTGTAACTAACGCAAACTTCTGGAACTCAGAAAAATCTACCAAAATAGGACGCCCTACATAGTTTGTTTATGTATCTACTGCAATTGGAATCAGTATTTTATCACGTTCTGGTGATTTTTAACAATTGTTTTCGTGAACAGAAAGTTTCTGGAATTTTCAGCAAGATCAAATAACTATCATCCAAGAAGTTCCTATAGGTTTAACTTGGCACAAACACTAATTAAAACATAAAAAAAATATAACCAGAGGCTAGATCAAAGATTTATTCCTAAGAAGAAGCAAAAAGCAAAAAACTAAAATAAAATTGGGTTGCCTCCCAACAAGCGCTATCGTTTAACTCCCCTAGCTAGGCATAAAAGCGAAGATAGATCTAGGTATTGCCATCTTTGGTATGCAATCCATAAGTGGATCTCATAATAGATTCATAAGGTAATTTAATTTTCTTTCTAGGGAAGTGTTCCATGCCTTTCCTTAACGGAAATTGGAATCTAATATTCCCTTCCTTCATATCAATAATTGCACCAATCGTTCTAAGGAAAGGTCTACCAAGAATAATAGGACATGAAGGATTGCAATCTATGTCAAGAACAATGAAATCTACGGGCACATAGTTCCTATTTGCAATAATAATAACATCATTAATTCTTCCCATAGGTTTCTTAATAGTGGGATCCGCAAGGTGCAAGTTTAAAGAACAATCATCAAATTCGCGGAAACCTAACAAATCACACAAAATTTTTGGAATCGTGGAAACACTAGCACCCAAATCACACAAAGCATAGCATTCATGATCTTTAATTTTAATTTTAATAGTAGGTTCCCACTCATCATAAAGTTTTCTAGGGATAGAAACTTCCAACTCAAGTTTTTCTTCATAAGATTGCATCAAAGCATCAACGATATGTTTAGTAAAAGCTTTATTTTGACTATAAGCATGAGGAGAATTTAGCACGGATTGCAACAGGGAAATACAATCTATCAAAGATCAATTATCATACTTAAATTCCTTGAAATCCAAAATAGTGGGTTCATTGATATCTAAAGTTTTGACCTCTTCAATCCCACTTTTACCAATTTTTGCATCAAGATCTAAAAACTCCGAAATTTTGGGACGCCTTCTAGGTAAAGGTGACTCATCTCCAGTCCCATCATTATCAAGATTCATATTGCAAAACAAAGATTTAATAGGAGACACATCAATAACTTTTAGATCCTCATCTTTATTCTCATAGAAACTAGAAGAACACGCTTTCACAAAGCAATCTTTCTTAGCACGCATCCTAGCGGTTCTTTCTTTGCACTCATCAATGGAAATTCTCGTGGATTTGAGAGACTCGTTGATATCATGCTTAGGTGGAATAGATCTAAGTTTCAAAGAATCAACATCAAGAGAAATTCTATCAGCGTTCCTAGCCAATTCATCAACCTTAAGCAATTTTTCTTCAAGCGAAGCGTTGAAATTCTTTTGTGAATTCATAAACTCCTTAACACTAGTCTCAAATTCAGAGGGAATATTATTAAAATTTCCATAAGAATTGTTGTAGGAATTACCATAATTATTAGAGGAATTACTAGGGAACGACCTAGGATTAAAGTTTCCTCTATACGCGTTGTTACCAAAATTATTCCTACCAACAAAATTCACATCCATAGATTCATTATTATTCTCAATCAAAGTGGAGAAAGGCATATCATTAGGATCAGAAGAAACACTTTTAGTAGCAAATAATTTCATAAGTTCATCCATCTTTCCACTCAAAACATTAATTTCTTCTATCACATGCACTTTTTTATTAGTAGATCTTTCGGTGTGCCATTGAGAATAATTAACCATAATATTTTCTAGGAGTTTAGTAGCTTCTCCTAAAGTGATTTCCATAAAAGTGCCTCCCGCGGCCGAATCTAAAAGATTTCTAGAAGCAAAATTTAATCCAGCATAATTTTTTTGTATAATCACCCAAAGATTCAAACCATGTGTAGGGCAATTACCTATCATTAATTTCATCCTCTCCCAAGCTTGTGCAACATGTTCATGATCAAGTTGCTTAAAATTCATGATATCGTTTCTAAGAGAGATGATTTTAGCGGGAGGAAAATACTTAGAGATAAAAGCATCTTTGCACTTATTCCATGAATCAATACTATTTTTAGGCAAAGACGAAAACCAAGCTTTAGCATGATCTCTAAGCGAAAAAGGAAATAGCTTCAATTTAACAATATCATTGTCCACATCTTTCTTCTTTTGCATATCACACAAATCAACGAAGCTATTTAGATGGGTAGCGGCATCTTCACTAGGAAGGCCGACGAATTGATCTTTCATGACAAGATTCAACAAAGCAGCATTAATTTCACAAGATTCAGCATTGGTAAGAGGAGCAATCGGAGTGCTAAGAAAATCATTGTTGTTGGTATTGGTAAAGTCACACAATTTAGTATTGTCTTGAGCCATCGTGACAAGCAATCCAACACACAAGCAAACAAGGAGCAAGCGAAAAAGAGGCGAACGGAAAAGAGAGGGTGAATAAAACGGCAAGGGTGAAGTGGGGGAGAGGAAAACGAGAGGCAAATGGCAATTAATGTAATGCGAGGGATAAGAGTTTGTGATGGGTACTTGGTATGTCTTGACTTGTGCATAGACTCCCCGGCAACGGCGCCAGAAATCCTTCTTGCTACCTCTTGAGCACTGCGTTGGTTTTCCCATGAAGAGGACAGGGTGATGCTGTAAAGTAGCGTAAGTATTTCCCTCAGTTTTTGAGAACCAAGGTATCAATCCAGTAGGAGACCACGCTCGAGTCCCACGCACCTACACAAACAAATAAGAACCTCGCAACCAACGTGATAAAGGGGTTGTCAATCCCTTCACGGTCACTTACGATAGTGAGATCTGATAGATATGATAAGATAATATTTTTGATATTTTTATGGTAAAGAGTAAAAGTAAAGAAAGCAAAATAAACGGTAAAAGAAATAGCTTATTGACGGTGTTGGAGATATGCCCTAGAGGCAATCATGTGATGATGATATTTCCATATGTATTCATGAGTCCTTTGTATTGTCCTTGAACATCATCAATGATATGTATTAATAAGTATGTGACTTGTTTGTGGAACTATGTATTGTATGATGATTGTTTTAATGGTCCCTAGTTGATAAGGTTATGCGGACACATATCCTTGACTAGTATACGACTCGGTTGATGACTATGTTTCACAAGTCATGTGCATGGAGATGCTAAACCGATAGTATGGGCTCGGGGGTGGAGATCTCCGAGCCGGACAGACCCACTTTGAGACGCAGCGAGATATAGTCGTCTGTTAGTCTCAAGTGTAATGTTTATGCCATGTCCTAGACCTGAGGTCCTCGCATGTTCTCGGGATGAGGATCGACTCACTTAGGGTCTATCAAACGCTACTCCGTAACTGGGTAGTTATAAAGGTAGCTTTCAGGTGAGTCGTGAGACATGCCGCGAGACATGGTTGACCAAGATGGAATTTGCCCCTCCTATTTGGAGAGATATTCTCTGGGCCCTCTCGAGTGATCAGATTCGGAAAGCATGGCCATGCGACTTGGGTTAAGTGTTAACCCAGTTCAGGAATCTGTATCATGGTTTCGAGAAGAGAGGTCGAGCTAACACAAGGGTGACAAGTACTCGCCTTGAGCTCGACAACAAATATCGTGAGGCAAAAGGAATGTTGCATATGCCACATTGTTGAGGTTCGTCAAACGACTTTATGCCCACATGGGAGTTGGCACGTTCTGCTAGGAGCCGCTACCAACTATCGACTCTGGTCGTGTCCATGTGTACGTGAACCTATAGGGTCGCATACTTAAGGGGCTGAAGCCCATTCGGATTGGATCCGAGTGGAAAATGGATGTGGACTCCTAGTGGGCTCAAGTGTTGAGCCCACCTCGGAGGTCTATATAAAGGGGAGTGGGCACACCACTTAGGGTGATCGGATTGAACCCTGGTTAGCCACCGCCACTCCCCATGCCCATGCCGCGCGACCGGACCTAGCAGTCCGCCGCTCGACGCTGCTCCCCGTACGTGTGGATACCTTGGAGGCATCGCATCTGCGGTGCTTGGACGAACCGTTCGAGGGAACCGCGAGGTGCCGTTCGCGGGAGATCACCGTTCACGGGTCTTCGCTGTTCGCGGGAGATCGGCAACACGAGGAGGAGACGGCCCGGGAGATCGGCTACACGCATCACCAACTCTACTTCCGCTGTGGTGACTGCGCGTCTAGTGGTAAACCCGATCCCGTGATCTATTTCCAGCAGCATGATCTTGGGTGCGCGGTAGAAAATATTATTTGGCGCTAGCGTAGCGTACCGCGTGTTCCAACAGTGGTATCAGAGCTTCCGCTGTGTGGTAATAGATTCGATGATATGCATATGAGATATGTAGATCGGTTCAGGTGCGGGTCGATGAGATCGGTCGCGCATGTCAGTGTTGAAGGTTGGTTTCGTGATCTTGTTTCCGTGATTGTGATGCAGAGGTCGTGACACGACTTACCCCTACCGGTCGGTTGTCCGCCATCGGGGTAGACAGTGGAACATAAATCCGGATGCAGCATGCGAAGATCAATGAGATTGATCGAATCGGAACATAGATCAACACCTTGGAAATGTGATTTCCGCGGTGCTGAAATATGTTGGAGCGGTCTCGGTAAAACGGCTGTAACTTTTGCATACGAACTCCGATTTTGCTCCACGACCTGTCAAACTGAAGCTAACGAAAATCCGCTTGGAAGATAGAGTTTCAGGAGGTTTTATCTTCGGCGGTAGAACGCCTGACTCATTTTTGCAGGGAATGACCGTGATTTGGTATAGCCCATGTATGTTGCTTGTATATTATTGTTTCATGACCTGCGTGTCAAGAGTGCGGCAACCGGCAGGAGCCATATGGTTGTCCCATTATTGTATTAATGACCTGCGTGTCAACATGAGAAGCCATGTAATGTAATTTACTTTCAGTAGCTATTAGTTTTTAATAGCATAGTATCTTATGTAACACTTGGCGGTTGACACCATGGCGTGGAGATGGAGATCACCACGAGGACAACCATGCATGGGCAGACTGCGCACGTGGAGATGGAGATCACCACGCGCTGTGAAAAGGGGCTATACCATATCACACATACATAAACTGCCTGTGAAAGTTTATCCCTTTTATGCACCCTTCCTTTTGCATGGTAGATGTTTTAAGTAGGGTGATCCCTCAAAGGATATCAAGTACAAATGCCTCCCCAATTGCTGCACCTTCACATGTCAAGTATATTTAGTGGCAGGCCTATGAAATTAGGGTGCCACTAGATCTCCTTGAAGTGATGGGTTTGTGTCGGACACTTACACGCGGAGCATTGGTTGACTTGTCGTGGCTATCAAAACAGTTTTGGGCTACGAGGCATAGGAGTTGGCGAGGCATGAGATGTCCCCAACAACAAGATTCGTATGGAGATATGATTAGCAAGAGTTGCTTACCGAGTGATCTTGTCCTCTAGCGGTGACGCAAAAGCTCACTAGTTGACATGTTGATCTTGGATCTTGAATCACTAAGTATCAACCGAGGGATGTTGATTTTAGTGGGAGTAATGATCTTATTAAAATGTTTAATATGAATTACTCTTCATGAATACATGTCTTAGTGTTTTGCATATTTCTGTTGTAGATCAATGGCACCACCTGCTCAAGTTACCCCTTTTGCGTTGAAATCAATCCTGGAAAAAGATAAATTGAATGGAACAAACTTTACCACCTGGTATAGAAACCTGAGAATTGTTCTTAGGCATGAGAAAAAGGAACAAGTTCTAGAGAATCCGCTTCCAGAGGAACCTGCCGATAATGCTAATGCCACAGCCAGAAATGCCTACCAGAAACTCGTTGATGAATCAAACGAGATCAGCTGTCTCATGCTGGCTTCTATGGAGCCCGATCTGCAGCAGCAGTTCGAAAATATTGAGGCTTTCGATATGATCGAGAACCTTAAGAGCATGTTTCAAATGCAGGCTAGGACCGAAAGGTTCAACGTCTGGCGATCCTTGATGGATTGTAAGCTGAAAGAGGGTGATCCACTGAGCCCGCATGTGATCAAGATGATCGGGTACATGCAAGCTCTGGATAGGCTGGGCTTCCCACTTGGGGATGAGTTGTCCACAGATACAATTCTGGGTTCTCTTCCGGACAGCTATGGGCCGTTCATCTCGAACTACCATATGCATGGGATGGAAAAGAAGCTCACTGAATTGCATGGGATGCTCAAAGTGGCAGAGCAGGATATCAAGAAAGGTACACATCGTCAAGTGTTGATGGTGCAGAACTCGGCTAAGTTCAAGAAGAGCTGGTCCAAGAAAAAGGCTAAGGCAAAGGGCAAAGAGAAGGAGGCAACTCCAACTACAGCCGCTGCGCCTAAGTCAGGGACGGCTTCGGGGAGTATTTGCTTTCATTGCAAGGAACCCGGACACTGGAAAAGGAACTGTAGCAAGTGGCTTGCCGAGAAGGGCAAGAAGACTGGAAGTATGACTTCTTCTTCAGGTACACTTGTTGTATATGTTATAGACATTTATCTTGCTGATGTTTCTAGTAGCTCTTGGGTATATGATACCGGATCGGTTGTTCACATATGCAACTCGATGCAGGGGCTAAGCAGAACTAGGAATGTCGCAAGAGGAGAAGTTGACATTCGCGTCGGGAATAAAGCAAGAGTTGCTGCATTGGCCGTCGGCACTATGCAACTTAATTTACCTTCAGGATTTGTAATGGAACTTGATAATTGTTATTATGTTCCTGCTTTGAGTCGAAACATTATTTCTGCCTCATGTTTGATGAGACAAGGTTATGAATTCAGTATTAAGGACAATGGTTGTTCTATTTACTTGAATAATATGTTTCATGGCTTTGCACCCGTTGTAAATGGGTTATTTATCCTAGATCTTGAAGGTGAATCAGTCTATAACATAAATGTCAAGAGGCATAAGCCTAATGAGATAAATCCGACTTACATCTGGCATTGTCGACTAGGACACATTAGTCAAAAGCGCATGAAGAAGCTCCATGATGATGGAATTCTAACTTCGTTTGAGTTTGAATCATTCGAGACATGCGAGTCTTGCCTACTCGGTAAGATGACTAATACTTCTTTTGCAAAAAGTTGCGAGAGGGCATCCGAGTTGTTGGAACTTATACATAGTGATGTATGTGGACCAATGAGCACGGCAGCCAGAGGTGGTTTCCAATACTTCGTGACTTTCACCAACGACTTGAGTAGATATGGATATGTCTACTTGATGAGGCACAAGTCAGAAACTTTTGAAAAGTTCAAGGAGTTTCAGAACGAAGTGGAAAATCAACTCGGCAAGAAAATCAAACTTCTACGATCTGATCGTGGCGGTGAGTATATGAGCCAGGAGTTTGATGATCATCTGAAGAATCGTGGAATAGTTCCACAACTGACTCCTCCGGGTACGCCACAGAGAAATGGTGTGTCAGAACGGAGGAATCGGACCCTGTTGGACATGGTCCGATCGATGATGAGTCAGTCGGATTTACCCTTGTCATTTTGGGGATACGCTCTAGAAACTGTAGCTTTCACACTAAATAGGGTACCATCTAAGTCCGTAGATAAGACACCATATGAGATATGGACTGCGAGAGTCACAGTTTGTCTTTTCTGAAAATTTGGGGATGTGAAGCATATGTCAAGCGACTCCAGTCGGATAAGCTCACACCCAAATCGGACAAGTGCATATTCGTGGGATATCCAAGGGAAACCTTGGGATATTACTTCTACAACCATGAAGAGGGCAAAGTGTTTGTCGCTCGACATGGAGTTTTCCTTGAGAAAGAGTTTCTCAATCGGAAGGCTAGCGGGAGGACAGTCTGACTAGAAGAAATTCGAGAACCACACGGGGACGTTCCGGTAGGTGATACTGTCACACCGGAGTTAGTCAGGGAACCCGTAGTGGAGTCGACACCGGTTCCACGGAGGTTGGAAAGGTTACGCAATTTGCATGACTGCAATGTGTTGTTCTTGGAGAACAACGAGCCGACTACGTATGCGGAAGCGATGGAGAGCCCTGATTCCGAGTTATGGCTTGAGGCCATGAGATCCGAATTAAAGTCCATGGATGACAATCAAGTTTGGAACTTGGTTGATCTGCCAGATGGCATTCGAGCCATTGAGTGCAAGTGGATCTTTAAGAAGAAAACTGATATGGACGGAAATGTCACAGTCCATAAGGCTCGACTTGTTGCTAAAGGTTATCGACAAGTTCAAGGAGTTGACTATGATGAGACTTACTCACCGGTAGCGATGCCTAAATCAATTCGGATCATTCTTGCTATAGCAGCATATTTCGACTATGAAATATGGCAGATGGATGTCAAAACGGCTTTCCTTAATGGAAATTTAACCGAGGATGTGTATATGACACAACCCGAGGGTTTTGTCGATCCAAAGAAGTCTAGCATGGTATGCAAGCTTCAGAGATCCATTTATGGATTAAGGCAAGCATCTCGGAATTGGAACATTCATTTTAATGAAGTTGTCAAAGAGTTTGGCTTCATCAAGAATGACTGTGATCATTGTGTATTCAAGAAGGTCAGTGGGAGCTCAGTTGCATTTCTGATCTTATATGTGGATGACATATTATTGATTGGAAATGATGTTCAAATGCTTGAATCTGTCAAGGACTCATTGAAAAATAGTTTTTCTATGAAGACTTGGGAGAAGCAGCTTACATTTTGGGAATCAAGATCTATAGAGATAGATCGAGAAGGCTTATTGGATTAAGCCAGAGTGCGTATATTGACAAGGTGTTGAAGCGGTTCAACATGCAAGATGCCAAGAAAGGTTTCTTGCCCATGTCACATGGCATTAGTCTTAGCAAGACTCAGAGTCCTACGACTCCTGATGAGCGAAGACGCATGGATGGGATTCCGTATGCTTCGGCTGTTGGGTCCATCATGTATGCTATGGTATGTACTCGTCCGGATGTTAGTTTTGCTCTTAGCGTGGTGGGCAGATACCAGGCTGATCCAGGGGAGAGCCACTGGACAGCGGTTAAGAATATCCTTAAGTACTTGAGAAGGACTAAGGATATGTTCCTGGTTTATGGAGGTGAGGATGAGCTCGTTGTAAATAGTTACACCGATGCTAGTTTCCAAACAGATAGGGATGATAGTCGATCGCAATCTGGGTTTGTGTTCATTCTGAACGGAGGAGCAGTGAGCTGGAGGAGCTCCAAGCAAGATACGGTAGCTGATTCTACAACAGAGGCCGAGTACATTGCGGCTTCTGAAGCTGCAAAAGAAGGTGTTTGGGTGAAGAATTTTATTTCCGATCTTGGTGTGGTTGAGGGCGCGTCTAATCCATTGGACCTCTATTGTGATAATAGTGGTGCCATTGCGCAAGTCAAGGAACCACGGAACCATCATAAAACCCAACACATACTCAGACGTTTTAACCTTATTCGCGACATTGTCGAAAGAGGTGATGTAAACATATGCAAGGTACACACGGATGCAAATGTTGCTGATCCATTGACGAAGCCTCTCCCACGTCTGAAGCATGAGGCGCACATGAGCTCCATGGGCATACGATGCCTAAATGATTGACTCTAGTGCAAGTGGGAGACTCTTGGAGATATGCCCTAGAGGCAATCATGTGATGATGATATTTCCATATGTATTCATGAGTCCTTTGTATTGTCCTTGAACATCATCAATGATATGTATCAATAAGTATGTGACTTGTTTGTGGAACTATGTATTGTATGATGATTGTTTTAATGGTCCCTAGTTGATAAGGTTATGCGGACACATATCCTTGACTAGTATACGACTCGGTTGATGACTATGTTTCACAAGTCATGTGCATGGAGATGCTAAACCGATAGTATGGGCTCGGGGATGGAGATCACCGAGCCGGACAGACCCACTTTGAGACGCAGCAAGATATAGTCATCTGTTAGTCTCAAGTGCAATGTCTATGCCATGTCCTAGACCTGAGGTCCTCGCATGTTCTCGGGATGCGGATCGACTCACTTAGGGTCTATCAAACGCTACTCCGTAACTGGGTAGTTATAAAGGTAGCTTTCAAGTGAGTCGTGAGACATGCCGCGAAACATGGTTGACCAAGATGGAATTTGCCCCTCCTATTTGGAGAGATATTCTCTGGGCCCTCTCGAGTGATAAGATTCGGAAAGCATGGCCATGCGACTTGGGTTAAGTGTTAACCCAGTTCGGGAATCTGTATCATGGTTTCGAGAAGAGAGGTCGAGCTAACACAAGGGTGACAAGTACTCGCCTTGAGCTCGACAACAAATATCGTGAGGCAAAAGGAATGTTGCATATGCCACATTGTTGAGGTTCGTCAAACGACTTTACGCCCACATGGGAGTTGGCACGTTCTGCTAGGAGCCGCTACCAACTATCGACTCTGGTCGTGTCCATGTGTACGTGAACCTATAGGGTCGCACACTTAAGGGGCTGCATCCCATTCGGATTGGATCTGAGTGGAAAATGGATGTGGACTCCTAGTGGGCTCAAGTGTTGAGCCCACCTCGGAGGTCTATATAAATGGGAGTGGGCACACCACTTAGGGTTGATCGGATTGAACCCTGGTTAGCCACCGCCACTCCCCATGCCCATGCCGCGCGACCGGACCTAGCAGTCCGCCGCTCGACGCTGCTCCCCGTACGTGTGGATACCTTGGAGGCATCGCATCTGCGGTGCTTGGACGAACCGTTCGAGGGAACCGCGAGGTGCCGTTCGCAGGAGATCACCGTTCACGGGTCTTCGCTGTTCGCGGGAGATCGGCAACACGAGGAGGAGACGGCCCGGGAGATCGGCTACACGCATCACCAACTCTACTTCCGCTGTGGTGACTGCGCGTCTAGTGGTAAACCCGATCCCGTGATCTATTTCCAGCAGCATGATCTTGGGTGCGCGGTAGAAAATATTATTTGGCGCTAGCGTAGCGTACCGCGTGTTCCAATAGACGGAAGATTAATATGTTGGAAAATAGACCCTGGGGCCATAGGTTTCACTAGTGGCTTCTCTCAAGAGCATAAGTATTACGTTGGGTAAACGAATTACTGTCGAGCAATTGATAGAATTGAGCATAGTTATGAGAATATCTAGGTATGATCATGTATATAGGCATCACGTCCGCGACAAGTAGACCGAAACGATTCTGCATCTACTACTATTACTCCACACATCGACCGCTATCCAGCATGCATCTAGAGTATTAAGTTCATAAGAACAGAGTAATGCTTTAAGAAAGATGACATGATGTAGAGGGATAAACTCATGCAATATGATATAAACCCCATCTTTTTATCCTCGATGGCAACAATACAATACGTGCCTTGCTGCCCCTGCTGTCACTGGGAAAGGACACCGCAAGATTGAACCCAAAGCTAAGCACTTCTCCCATTGCAAGAAAGATCAATCTAGTAGGCCAAACCAAACTGATAATTCGAAGAGACTTGCAAAGATAACCAATCATACATAAAAGAATTCATAGGAGATTCAAATATTGTTCATAGATAATCTTGATCATAAACCCACAATTCATCGGATCTCGACAAACACACCGCAAAAGAAGAGTTACATCAAATAGATCTCCATGAAGATCGAGGAGAACTTTGTATTGTCATCCAAAGAGAGAGAAGAAGCCATCTAACTAATAACTATGGACCTGAAGGTCTGAGGTAAACTACTCACACATCATCGGAGAGGCTACAGTGTTGATGTAGAAGCCCTCCATGATCAATGCCCCCTCCGGCGGAGCGCCAGAAAAGGCCCCTAGATGGGATCTCACGGGTACAGAAGGTTGCGGCGGTGGAAATAGGGTTTTGGCTCCGTATATGATGTTTCCAGGGTACATGGGTATATATAGGAGGAAGAAGTATGTCGGTGGAGCAACAAGAGGCCCACGAGGGTGGAGGGCGCGCCTGGGGGAGGTGGGCGCGCCCCCCTGCCTCGTGCCCTCCTCGTTGATTGGTTTACGTAGACTCCAAGTCCTCTGGATCACGTTTGTTCCGAAAATCACGTTCCCGAAGGTTTCATTCCGTTTGGACTCTGTTTGATATCCTTTCCTTCGAAACACTGAAATAGGCAAAAAAACAGCAATTTGGGATGGGCCTCCGGTTAATAGGTTAGTCCCAAAAATAATATAAAAGTGTATAATAAAGCCCAATAAACATCCAAAACAGAATATAATATTGCATGGAACAATAAAAAATTATAGATACGTTGGAGACGTATCATGGATGCACTAACCACATGACTGGTGATCGAAGTCTTCTCATGGACTCAACCTTACGTCCATCTGACAAGAGTCACATCAGATTTGCTGACCCTGGTAAACGCAAGGTATTGGGTCTAAGTAGAGTTGCAATCTCAAAGGATCAGCACATGGATAAAGTGATGCTTGTTGAATCGGTTTCAACTTAATGTCTGTCTCAATGCTTTGTGATCTGAACATGATTGTGATATTTGGAAAATATTGTTGCCTTGTTCTAATGGAATCTGACAAATCTCTAGTCTTTGAAGGGTATCGAAAAGATGATCTGTATATGGTAGATTTCTCAGCAGGACCACAGTTGGCCGTATGTCTTCTAGCAAAAGCTTAAGAGTGCTGGCTCTGGCATCGGAGGCTAGGGCATGCCAGCATGAGGAACTTGTACACTCTCACAAAGAAGAAGCATGTCGTAGGCATCGAGGGTGTCAAGTTCAAGAAGGATCATCAGTGTGGTGCCTGCGAAGCTGGAAAGATGACTGGGGCCAAGCACCCCTCAAAGACAATCATGACGACGTCTCGTCCTTTCGAGCTGCTTCACATGGACTTATTTGGCCCTACTCACTACTCTACCCTTACTACTACTGCTTGCCTCTATGGCTTTGTTATTGCTGATGATTACTCGAGATATACATGGGTGCATATAATCCTCTACAAGAATGAAGTGCAGGATGTCTTCAAACGATTCGCCAATCGTGCCATGATGAACTATGGCATCAAGATCAAGCACATCAGAAGTGACAACGACACAGAATTCAAGAACACCGGCCTCGACACTTATCTTGATACATTGGGCATCACTCATGAGTTCTCAGCTCCATACACACCTCAGCAGAATGGCATCATGGAGCGCAAGAACAGAACCCTCATTGAGACTCCAAGGAAATTCTGGCCTGAAGCCATTGACACTGCATGTCACTTCATCAACCGTGTTTATCTTCACAAGCTTCTAAAGATGACATCATATGAGCTACTAACTGGTAAGAAGCCAAACGTCAGTTACTTCAGAGTATTTGGTGCCAGGTGCTGGATCAAGGATCCACATTACAGTTCAAAATTTGCACCGAAAGCACATGAAGGTTTTATGCTTGGATACAGAAAGGATTCGCACTCCTACAGAGTCTTCAACCTCTTTCACTATAAAGTGGTTGAAACTGTGGATGTGCGGTTCGATGAGACTAACGTCTCGCAAAGAGAGCACCTGCCAAATGTGCTAGATGAAGTCCCACCCAGTGAATCTATCAAGCTTATGGGTACTGGAGAAATCATACCTTCAAAGGCACAGGCTGAAGAAGAAATCATCATTTCTGCACGTAGTCAACCCGAAGACACTGCTCAGCCTGAAGCCAATGCTGAAGATTAAGACAATGATCTGCAAGGGCAAAATCTTCGTCCAGTTCATCCTCGTGTTGCAAATGAAGTACAAATTGAGAAGATAATCGATAGCATCAATGCACCTGGTCCACTCACTCGTTCAAGAGCAACATAGCTAGCAAATTTCTATGGGCACTTTGCATTTGTCTCTATATCTGAACCCAAGAAAGTTGATGAAGCCTTCATGGAACCTGAATGGAATCAAGCAATGCAAGAAGATCTTCAACAGTTCGAGCTGAACAATGTGTGGGAATTGGTCAAGCGTCCCGATCCTCGCAAGCACAATATCATAGGCACCAAATGGATCTATCGCAACAAACAAGGTGAGCATGGTCAAGTTGTCAGAAACAAGGCTCGCCTCGTTGCTCAAGGTTACACACAAGTTGAAGGGATTGACTTTGATGAAACTTTTGCTCCCGTGGCTAGGCTTGAAGCCATTCGCATACTGCTGGCCTATGCCAACCATCACAACATCCTACTGTACCAAATGGATGTGAAGAGTGCCTTTCTCAATGGCAAGATTGAAGAAGAAGTGTATGTTGCACAACCACCTGGCTTTGAAGATCCAAAACATCCTGATATGGTATACAAGCTCAACAAGGCACCGTATGGCCTCAAACAAGCTCCTCGCGCTTGGTATGACACACTCAAAGACTTCCTGAAGAGCAAAGGCTTCAAACCTGGTTCTCTAGATCCTACACTCTTCACGAAGACATATGATGGAGAACAGTTTGTGTGCCAAATCTATGTGGATGACATTATCTTCGGTTGCACTGACAAGAGATACAATGATGAGTTTGGACATATGATGCAAGAGCAATATCAGATGTCCATGATGGGTGAGCTGAAATTCTTCCTCGGTCTTCAAATTCGTCAGCAGAGCAACGACATCTTCATACCACAAGAGAAATACCTCAAAGATTGCCTGAAGAAGTTTGGAATGCAAGACTGCAAAGGATACACGACGCTAATGCCAACCAAAAGTCATCTGGGCCCCGACGACAATGGTAAAGAGTTTGATCAAAAGGTATATCGCTCCATGATTGGTTCTTTACTCTATTTATGTGCATCTAGGCCAGATATCATGCTTAGCGTTTGCATGTGTGCCCGATTCCAAGCGGCACCAAAGGAATCGCATCACTTAGCAGTGAAGCGAATTCTTCGATATTTTGCTTACACCCCAACACTAGGATTATGGTATCCAAAGGGCTCAGAGTTTGATCTAGTTGGATTCTCATATGCTAATTATGCTGGTGACAAGGTTGATCGCAAGTCCACATCAGGCACATGTCACTTTCTTGGACGATCTCTTGTCTGTTGGTCTTCAAAGAAGCAGAACTGTGTATCCCTCTCCACTGCTGGATCAGAATACATTGCTGCTGGATCTTGCTGTGCTCAGCTTCTATGGATGAAGCAAACTCTCAAGGACTATGGCATCCATCTGAAGCAAGTGCCACTCTACTGCGACAATGAAAGCGCCATCAAGATTGCCAACAACCCAGTTCAGCACTCGAAGACAAAGCACATTCAGATCCGTCATCACTTTCTCAGAGATCATGTTATGAAGGAAGATATTGATATCATTCACGTCAAGACTGAAGAGAAATTGGCAGATATCTTCACAAAGCCCTTGGATGAGAAAAGGTTTTGCAAGTTGTGGTGCGAGCTAAATATCTTAGAATCCTCAAATGTCCTGTGATTGGACACACATCCTAACGCTTATGCATGTTGATGACTTAGATGTGCAACACACAAAGTAACGTATATCTTCAATTAATGAAGACATACACTCTAAGTGTGAATAGATTAATGTGGAATTTGACTTCGGAGCGCCACGATAATTGTGCGTCGTGTCTGGGTCTAATACTTCCTATACGATGGGTAACACCACCACCAAAATCTTTTTGAAGTGTTTCATTTGGCGTCACAAGTTCATAGTTTTCGCATTTGGTTTGTCTTCAACATTGATTTGACTTCACGTTTATCTTCACAATGTTGAGTTGGTCTTGTGCTGATATATACATATATTCGTGTTCTGTCCTCTACAACATTCACTTATGACTATGCCTTCATACATGAATTTTCTTGATCTAAGTGAATGTGATCGAACCCTAACCCCCTCTGTGCTTCTACCTCAAATTCTATCTATCCAAATCATATGCATTCTATTGAAACATGTCGATTGTCTTCTCTGAATCCTTGTCAGCAGAAGACAAAGAGACAAAAGTTTAAATCTAGTTTTAATGCTATATCCTTATTGCATGAATACCGGAGAAGTCGGAACGACCACCCGACAATCCAGGCGTGTGTGGGAACATGGAACAACTTCCAATAAGTTGCATGCATGCCACGTGTCCTTCAGATGTGAACCGCCAGGGGCACCTGCGTAATTACGTTGTGCTGCCTCTTTCCTTATAAATACACACTCACCGCGGTCATTATCTCTTCTTCCACCTCGCCACCTCGCTCAAATCCTAGCGCCTCTGCTAGCTCGCATCGACGCTGGAGACGAAGCGCTTAGCTGCCACGACTTCTTCGACGCCGTCCTCATGCCGGTCGCGGACCTCGTCCTCTCCGCCACCGCCGTAGGTGTCTTCCGCCGCCAAGTTAGGGCACGTGAGATTGATCTACTCGGCTTCTAACTCCGCCTCGTCTAGCAGTTCGTCAACGGTAACTAAAACTTACTTTTTACTGCCTTTTAGATCCGTCAAATCCATCCACTTCAACCAAAAGTGGTTTCTTCACTCCCAAATCTGGATATGTCTTCGTTTGCATCTCATATCATGTTAAGTATATTCACTTATGCTTCATAACTAGTTAGATTCCTCACTTGTACTTATTCATGGATTCGTACAAATCTGGAACCAACTCTCTTCAAATAAGTGAATGTCTTCGCACTATGAGGTCAATGTCTTCAAACTGATTCATCTTCAAAATCTTCTGAGAATGCATATGACCTCTTCCCCTTCCCTCGCACCTCTAATGCTGTCACAGGTACATGTCCGTGGGAGAATCCCTTGGTTCTCATAGTCTGCATTCATTTGCAGAGTTCTTACAGCGTCATATACACTCCCCTGAAGCCAGCTCTTGTCTGACCAGTAGAAGGAAGCCATTCATTGTTTTGAAGCCATTCAGTCTGAATACAATGGCAACTGAAAAATCAGCTAGAAAAGGTGATAGGCAGCGCCATGGAGATACAACTAAGTATTTACCTCCAGATCTGTTTGAGCTGTACAAGTTCGATCTTGAGGAAAGCTATGGCCAGCGCAAGACCCGAATCCAATGGATTCGAAGATACTGGGCTGAATAGTGGTTCAAGTATAACTTTGTCACTGCCGAATATGCAGAGAAGAATGCTATCAAGCACCCATGGGGACATATTCTGTACAAAAATCTGCAGCCCAAGTCCAAGTCTGAAGCCATTGCTCAAGGCTTCTACCCATGCATGGTCCAAGGACCGAAGCCTGAGAATGCGGATCCGACATCTATGCTATGGTGTCGCGAAGACAATCTCTTCAAGCACAATTTTCAGTTTGCAAAGGAGTCAGCGGCTAAGAACAAGAAGGCTTTCGGACTCGACTTCAACCCTGGTCCGTCTGCTCCAAGGCCGGATGGCACATGCGATGCAAATCCCAATGTCATCGGCCCCTTCAATAACTTCGATGGTCTCGTCTCTCACACAGCTGCTCAGAGGGCTATTGTAGAGCAATCAGCTGATGACGCAGATTCTGAAGATGCGCCGGCTCCACCAATGCCGCAGAAGAAGAAGACAAAGGCTTCGAAGCCCTCTACCGTACCAAAAGCTTCGACTGTGAAGCCATTGGCCACTGCACCTCCTGAACCCAGTGTGCAGTCTGAAGATTTGTCTCGTGTCTCCAAGAAGGCCGAGAAGACAAAGAAAGCCAAGAAGCCCAAGAAGATTTCTGGGCATGAACTGACACCTGCCGCCATTCTGCGCAATGAGGATGACACCATTGATCTGTCCAGCGATGAAGATCTTGGTGATGATGCCCTTGAGATGCTGATCAAGAGCAAGCAAGTGGCGAAGATCTTCAACTATCTTCCCCTCTTTGATGTTGATATACTGAATAACTTCATCGATGAGTGGTTTGATGACCAGAGCATCAACATTGATGATCTACAGCTGCCAGTGGACATTAGCGTCACATTCCATGGAGCCATTGCTAATGAGTTGGCCTTGGCTCAGAAGATAGTGGAGCTCAAAAAAAATATTGACTATGAGAAGGCTCACTTCAAGAAGAACATGGCCAAGCTCAGCGTGGCAGATGTTCAAATCTTCAAGAAAATGCTGCATGACCTCAAGGAAGAGTTTCGCAAGAAGCGTGATGAAGCCAAAGGCTCAAGAGAACGCATGAAGTACTTCGCTCAGAAATGTGTTCAAGCACATAATGAAGCTGAAAAGCGAAAGGTTCTTGGGCGTCCTGGCATCCACCCCAAGATGGCTGCCAAACAAAAGAAGTCTGATGTGACACAAACTGAAGCACCAAGGCAGGAAGAACCTCGAATTATCTTCCCTGCCAGCATGACAGGCTCGAAGCCTAAGGTCACCTCAGTAGCTTTAGAGCTAAAGAATACAAGGGCAGCTGAAGTTGAAGCCAAGAAATGCAAGCACAAGAATGCTTCTGATGATGCACCATCGAAGAAGAAGCTGAAGACAAAGTCTTCAAAGAAAGAGCGTGCTGCTGCCACTGAGCCCGTCAACGTTGAACCCCTTTCAGTTGCACTTCCAGCTTCAAACAATCAAGAGCGCCATCTTGTGATCCATGAGCCTGCTTCCACAGAGGCTCATGAAGATGAAGAAGTTCCAGCTGTTGACCCCATCACAGCTGAAGACATTGGTCATGAAGACAATGTTGATGATGATGAAGTCCTTCCTCAGCTCGAGCCCAGTCGGTATCATCGCCTGCTCCAACGAGCAGTGAACTTATCAGCGTTGGTCATCCATTGACGCCAATCGCTCAAGATGACTCATGGGCCGAGCGCTCACAGCAAGAAACCCCCATTGATGATGAGACACCCAGAACTCCACCACCTCAAGTTACCACTCCGATACTTGACGATGACAACTACATGGTGCAGACCACTCCATCACCACAGGCGTCGCCCGCATTTCGCAGGCTTCGCAAAGGCCCCAGGCCCTAGGTCACCATGTCGAGCATTCCGGAAGGGGAAGTGCAACAAAGCTCAGTAGCACGTCAAGTGTTTCTTGAAGCCACCCCTACAGCGAATGTCTCTGAGTTTGAAGCTAAAGCTGCTGAAGACATTCTGGCTGCATCAGCCGATGAAGATCAAGGAGAAAGAGAAGAAGAAAGAGTTGCCACATCCCCTACTATTGATCCAGTCATTCTCGACGAGAATGTGATCGTGCCCGACCCTCCTGTTATTGAAGAAATGGAGGTTGAAAACACTGAGGCTGCCACAATCAATGCTACTGAAGCCAATGACATTGTCATGGCCGAAGACAATGTGGAGCCTGAAGCTACTGTACCGCCTGAAGCAAATGTGAATACTGAAGCCACTGTTCCACCTCCAAGGCCTCACACCATTGAACAGACCTTTGATCATGGACAGTTGGTCACTGTAAAATGGCCTGTAATGGTCCCTCCAACTGCTCCTGGACCACAGTATGACTACCATGTGGAGCAGAGGCCTCAAGTTCAGAAGCCCAAGCCGCGGCTGCCAAGGCTTCCAGGTGCTGCGACTACACCAGGCTCATTCAGTGTGCACAGCTTCAGAGCCCACAACACCTTCTTCGATAGTGCCAAGAATCCCTATTCGAAGTCAAAAATCTCTTCTGATCGATTCTGGAGCCATCAACAGCGCAGCTACTACTCCTGCATTCTATACAATCAAGAGTGAATCTTTCCTCATATGCGTCTGGATTGTGAAGCTATTGCTGGGCTGCCTTGTCTTGAAGAAGCACTGGACTGCTTTCGGGATGTTGGTCTTCTGCAGTTTGTAACAGAAAAAGAGCACTGGAGTGAAGAGCTTCTGCTGCAGTTCTATGCCACACTTCACATTCGTGGCTGCAACAGGGATCCAAAGACATGGATCCTTGAGTGGATGACAGGAGATGTGCATCATGAAGCCAAAGCTCAAGACATCATCGAGCTTACTTCCCTGCCCACTCCAGGTGAATTGTATGAGCCTGGTTGTCAGCTTCACATCAATGAACTGCAGAGTATTTTTCAGAGGCCTGAACCCAATATGAGCTAGATGCTCAGTATGATGAAGCCATTGCCTCAAGATGCTGAATATCCCAAGGAATTCTTCATCAAGGACCTCGAGTACTTGCCCTGCACAGTATATCACATTCTGAGGTGTACTCTATGGCCAATCAAGGGATATTCTTCCGAAGCCAAACTTGAAGGAACCATGAAGACTTTGGTATTCTATATTGTCAATGGCATCAGATTCAATTCCCAGGATTTCTTCATCAAACAGTTAGCTGCTTTTGGAATTGATCTGTTTGGCGTGAGTTCTATGCTCCATGGGTGATGCGCCTGATTAAGCTTCATTCCACTATTGGTTATCAGCCCTCAGCGCGCAACCATCTTGTCTTTCTTCCTGAGGTTGATCTGTCCGTTGAAGCCATCTACCCTGAGCCTGCCAAGGAGCCTCTATATCTTCATAATGTTGATCACCAAAGCTTCACGCAACCAATAGAAGGAATTCATGTTCCCAATACTGCAACTACTTCTTATCCTTTGGCTGGCAATATGCGTGTGCCCCATAGTGCCAACACTGAAGCCACTGCTAGTACAATTTCCCAAAGGCCTCGGAAGCGTTCTCGTGTACTCAATGACCGAGAGCTTCTTGTGGCCTTACATCAGAAGCAGGATAAGCACCATGACTGGCTAAAGCGTCAGATGCAGAATCTTTTGGTGGATGTCAATCGCATTCAAAACTTGGCCACCAAGAACTCGTTCGTTGCCCATGAAGCCTGTCGGCGTTCTTGGAAGAGCCTCATACTGCTATGTCCTGAAGACGATCTTCGCGAAGATGACTTCACTGAGGACTTCAAGTTTGATTCCAGGCCTCCACAGAATGCAAGCTGGTGCCGCACTCCCTCAATTGAAGACTGAATATTCATCTTCGGCTGCAACTGTTGTCGCGAGAGTCGTCGATGAAGAAGACGACGCCACTTCACCAACCATGGCTGCACTGCATATCGACACTGCGTCAGGCCCGTCTGCACCACCAAATTCCAATGTCGACCCTGCTCCATCATCTGCTCCTTCTGGGAACGAGTAGATGCTCTATGTCTTCAAACCTTTTTGGTCATTACTGACAAAAGGGGGAGAAGCATATGAGTTGATAGTCTTCAAGCGGGTCCTTATTGGTGGTTGCATTATTTTTGCCAAGTATTTACAACTCTCGTCTTTTGATACATTTGGTTCTTTGAGTTGTAACACTAAACTCGATGGTCGTCTGCTACTTTGTGATGCGATGATAAATTCCGCATGAAGCCATTCTGCAGACGCCCATTCTTCATTATGCATGTCATTATCTTCGTTATATCTTTATATGCATGATGAATTGTCTTCATAAGTTGAAGATGGTCTCCACAAAGTAAAACCTGCCATGTGCATTTGCATTCAAAAGCAAACTACCTATATGCACATCTTCAGGGGGAGCCTTTTGCTTCTACTGAATATAATGCCTGAATCCTTAACTTTCACATACTTTTATCCCCGTTGAAAACTTCAACCAATTTGTCATTAATCACCAAAAAGGGGGAAATTGTAAGTGCATCTAGTGCCACCCCTAGTTGGTTTTGGAGTATTGATGACAAACTTGGTTGAGGGACTAATGTGTTTGTGAGAATTGCAGGATAACACAGGTAGTAGTCCCATATTGATTCGGTTTACCTACCAGAGATGACCCCTAAAAATGTGTGAAGACATTGAAGACAAAGGCGGTCTATGAAGTTATTCACATTGAAGATTATGACATGAGAAGACATTCATGTGAAGACTATGGAGTGCGAAGACATAGTTGTTTCGTAGTTTCCTTTTCTTCTTTGTTGAGTCATAGGAACCACCGTACTGTTAAGTGGGGTCCAAGTGAACAAAGTCAGAGTGGCTGATGTGATGCTCAACCAAATCCTATGTCTTCGAGCGAAGACAATGAGAGCAAATCTTATCCAGAGCTGGATGAGTCAGCTTTACTTGTAGCCCAAGTCAAGCTGTCGCGTGTGTTTGAAATCTGACCATTGGACACGTGTCAGTTCCTTAGTGACCCAGGGTCATTTCGGACAAATCAGGTCGGGTTGCCTCCTGGCTATAAATAGCCCACCCCCTACACCATAAATTGGTGGCTGCTCAGAGTTAGTGCACGGCTTCTGTCGTTTGAGAGCAACCCACCTCCGAAGCATTTGAGAGAGAGATCCTTGCGAGGACAAAGCCCAAAACACCCAGAGCCAAAGAGTGTTAGGCATCACTGAAGTCTTTCTGTCCGCGTGATCTGAAGACTTATTACACTTGAGGACTGTGAATCCTCCAGCCGGTCAGGCGTCGCGTTCTGAGCATCCAAGAGTCATTGTGGATGCCGGTGAACGAAGTCTGTGAAGGTTTGGAAGTCTACCTTGAAGACTTACCAGAGTGATTGGGTGAAGACTAAGTGTCCTTAGCTCAAGGGGAATAAGGTGAAGATGCGGTCTTCTGAGCTAAATCTCAGCCTACCTAACTAGACGTACAGTTGTCACAACAACTGGAACTGATCCAACAAATCCTTGTCCTCACCAAGCAACTGGTTCTATCCCTTACCTCTCTTTAGTTACAGTTTGTCTTCGTGAAGTCATTGCCTACTTGCATGACCTGATTGTATTCACCATGTGAAGAGTGTTGTTGTTTGGCTTCATACTATCTTCCATCCCGATCCATAATACCTAGCTGCTGATAGTCTTCGTGCTTTCACTTCATTGCTTACTTGACTATGGCTTATCTAGGGTAGTCTACCTTCCGCTGCATATCAATAGGTTTATTTCTACTGTTTGTCTTCAAAGCCCCCGTGTTTTGAAGACTTTCATAAAAATCGCCTATTCACCCCCCTCTAGTCGATAACTAGCACTTTCAGGACGGCCTCGGGGCAGTGAGGCCGCGGCACTACGGCCCGAAGAGACGACGCAGCGGCAGCGCGCGGGTTGGTGCAACCACGGGAACAGCCTCAGGGCGGCGGCGGGGACCACGTGCCGCGGCGCTATGGACCGAACGGGCTACGCAGCGGCGGCATGAATCGGTGTAGCCACATGGAGAACCACGGGGCGGCGGCGCTGCGGCCCAACGGGACGACGCAGCGGCAACCCGTTGCTTGGTTGGTGGATGGATGCATGTACTTAGCGACGATCTTCTTAGAATTCAGCGTAGGCACGCGCGTGCGGTTGATCGGACTAGGGACCGAACCGCGTGTGCTTCAAGTAGTGGATGTAGCTGCACAGAGACTTGCCTGGCCGCGTACAAGTACGTGAGAAGCTAGCTGGCCTGCACACGAACAACCATCATGCATGGCGCCCTGCATGGAACATGGCCACGTGATGTGGTTTGGAGCCAGCGCGGCGCTTGAGCAACCATACCACGCGCCACGTGGCAATGTGAAATGACCGGCATGGGGCTGAATCAAGAAGAGCACCCTCGCTCCGCTAGGGTTCCCACCCCCCCCGCCGCCGGCGACCTAGCCTCCCCGCCGCCGCCGCCGGGCGCGCGCCTCCCGGCCCGCCCCGCTCCCCCACTCTCCCCCTCTCCCCCCTCCCCTCCCGCGGTGCGCCGGCGCGCTCCCAGGAGGGACCCCTGAGGCCGCGGCCTCGTCCCCGCCTCCCTCCCTTCCCCCCGCCATCGCCGGCGAGCTCCGTCGGGCAAAGCCAGAGGGGCGCGGCGGCGGCGGGGCCCTTCTTCCCCATCCGCTTGTGGGCGCCGGTGCTGGACGTCCGCAGGATCCAGCGGCGCGGCGGTGGTCTCGCGGGGCGGCGGGGTTGCCTGCTAGTGGAGGCGCTCTGGCATCTCTCGTTCCGCGCACGACAGGGCAGCTGCGGTGCTCCCGTCTCAGGAGATGGCGCGCAACCGGTCTCTTGCCGGATCCGGCCGGATCTGGCTTTGGGGGCCGGCCGGCGGCGCCTGGCTCCGGTGGTGTGTGCCCCGTGGCTCCGGCGCTTGGAGCTCGCCGGGCGACATGGGTAGGGCAACGGCCGGGCATGGCCACTGCTCCGGCCGTGGGCGGCGGCATGGGTAGATCTTGGTGGTGGCCTACCGGTGTCGTGGCAGCTTCTCGGTGGCTCGATGGACCTGCTCGCGGCAGCGGCCAGCTTCTCCGGCGTCGGCTTGTCTGCGTTCAGGCCGTCTCGACCTTCACCCCATTTCCTCGTCGCCCGGGCGCTACTCCCATCAATGGGCTGGTCCTCTCCCAGCTGCGGTCCACCGCTCGTATCGCGCCCAGTGCCGCAGGACCGAGCTCGTGTCGCGCATGATGCAGCAGGACCGAGCTCGTCTCGCGCATGGTGCAGCATGACTGACCTCGTCCCCCTCTCGATATTGCAGGACCGAGCTCGTCTCGCGCTTGGGGCAGCAGGACGGGTCGGTGGATGCTAGTTCTGGCCGACCTATTGGGTCTTGACGCTGGGGGTCGCCCAGGGGCGCGAAAGGTGGGACCTTTCCGCTCGTCTCTTTTGTTGGCGGCTGCGGCGGGTCTCGGGTGAGGTGGTGTCGAGGTCTTGGATGCTGGGCGGTGGCCTTGGTGGTGGTAGCCCGGTGCTCTTGGGCAGAGTCCGTGCCTTGGTGCTGCCCGGTCACCATGGTCATGTGGGCGACGTGGTTGCCGGGGTGTGGCGTTCGGTGGCGGTGAATGTTGGCCGAGGTGAAAACCTGCTCTATCTTCGGAAGTCCGTCGGCGGCGGCGAAGATCATTCCCTTCTTGAAGGCATTGTCGTGGATCTAAGACTGACAGTAGAATGGGGGGTAGGTATGAGGAGGCAAGATCCTAGGTATGGTGAAGTTGTACACATGAGTTTTACGAGTTCAGGCCCTTCGCGGAGGAAGTAATAGCCCTACGTCTCGGTGTCCGGAGGCGGTCGATTGGATTATGCGTGTGGGTGTTACAGGGGGTGCGAACCCTTGTGCCAGAGGAGGAGGGTGGCTTATATAGAGTGCGCCAGGACCCCGGCCATCCTCCGTTACCAAGAGTTCAATGTACATAAAGAGGTGGTGTTACTGGTAACGCCAGCCTTAAATGCCTTAATGGCCTTAAGGACTACAGAGTGGACGCCTGCCCATTTCTGTTCTGGATGACTCGTGGTCTTCAAATAGATCGAATGGATTCTTGCATGGTCGAATGATCGAGTGGTCGAGTGACCTAAGGAAGGAGGGGTCTCCGAGTGACTGGTAGGTCGAGTGGATTGCACTCGACACCTTTGTTGGGCCATCCCCGTTGTCTCTTGAGCTTCTTTGCTTCTAAGACAGTGACCTTGGATAGGACGTATAGGTCAGGCCTATTACCCTACCCCAGGTCTATGTCCTCATCATTAGCCCCAAAATGGATTAAGGTCCGAGTGAAAAGAAGGTTGAAGTTGATCTTGCTTTGACTCTTGTGTTTCTCAACTATTCATCTCTGAACGGAGGCCAGCGTTGGAACTTCGGCTTCGTTTCAGTCGCCTTGATCGATTCAGAAATTATCGATTGGTTTTATAACGTCACCTGCCGAGTGTTGTCTTTGACGCGAAATCTTTGGCGTGATTGGTTACGGCGGATCCTGGATTTCACGGGATTCGAAATTTCAGGGGAAGCGCGCCAGGCGAAGCACGCCGTGGCAAGCGGAGTGGATAAACATGACGTTTTGATTTCTGCGCCACCTTTTTCGCCACGTATCCCACGTGCGACTGTTGAGGGATTCGACGGGATCACCCGGACCCATGCGTCAGCCACTCGGAAGTGGGTCTTTAAAAGCGGCGAGGCCGAGGCGTCTGCACTGTGCGCGCCCCTTCTCCTTCTTCCTCCCCTTGTTCCTCCACCGCATCTGACTTCTCCACTCTCGACGCTGCCGCTCTGCCGCCATGGGGAAGGAAAAGACAGCGGCACTGGAACGCGCGAAGAAGGCGACGGGGGCGGCGAAAGGCAAGAAGACGAATCGGGGATCTTCGTCGCACTCGGGGCTGCCGTCAGGTTGGATCCAAGGTGATTGGATCCGATCTTCGATTCGGCAGGAAGATTTGGATGAGTTGGCCGAGTCGAGACTGATCTTCCACAAAGCTGCCCGGTTGCCGGAGGGGGAGACGGAGCCGCAGCCGTGGCCGGGTGAGTGCGTTCTGCTAGCCACCCATGTCGACCGTGGTTTCTCCCTTCCTCCGCATCCTTTTTTCCGGGGTTTCTTGAATTTCTTCGGGGCCCAACTCCATCATTTTACTCCCAACACCATCAGATATCTTGTTGCGTTCGTGTCCATGTGCGAGAATTTCTTGGGGTGTCGACCGCACTGGGGTCTTTTCAAGCACATTTTTACCATCCGATCTCAGACGGTGAAGAAAGAAAATTCGAACGACGAGAAAACCCACATTATCCAGATGTGTGGGGGTTTGGGTATCCAAAAGAGGAAGAGGAGTTCTTTCCCTTCGATGACTCTCCCTGAGTCGGTCAGAGGCTGGCAGTCGACCTGGTTCTACTGCCAGGACGTCGTGACTCCAGGCCAGTCGACTGGACTTCCTCCTTTTTCCTTCGATCATGTTCAGACTCCCTCTTCGTTGAAAGTGACCGCCACGGAGAAGGTGGAGACAGGCATGCTGGTCGAGAGGGTGGTCCAGCTGATCAACCAAGGCGTCACCGGCATGGATTTGCTAGAGGTGTTCCTCAGTCGGCGCATTCAACCGCTCCAGGCCCGTGACCACTCCATGTGGATGTACTCCGGAGCTGGCGACACCGCTCGGGTTCATCCAGAGGAGGTGCCGGCCAAAATTGTGGCCCAATGGCTGAGGAGCATCACCGAGAACAAGGACAACCCCAGGGGCGCCAGGAGAATTGACCCTTTCAGCGACAGCAACCAGCCAGACAAGGTTTGGCCGCTATAACCGATTGCATTTGGATGCGTTGTCCAACTATTTGTTAATCCGAGTGATTTTCACTCGACTTCTTGTCTTGTAGATTTACACAGAGATGTACTCAATGCCCAATGGTGAACAAGCTCTGGAGCAGGACCATGAGGGCGAGGACAGCACGAGGAGAGTGGTGAAAGGGAGTCACCAGACGACGATGATGAATATGAGAGCGACGAGTCAGACGACGAGGAGGTAGTCGAATTACCGCCTCGTTCAGAACATCGATCCAAGCAGCACCATGATCCCGCGGGCAGGCGCGGTAAGGCTGTGGCCTCGAGCGCTCCATCTCAAAAGCGCGCTCGGTCTTCGACTCCAGAACTGGTTGAGAAAGTCACCAAGCAGCCCAAGATCAATCCCTCGAAGGCCCGGCAGACCTTGCCTAAGATCAAGATGGACGTTCCTGTTGCTTCTGGGTAAATGTTCTTCCCATGTTTTCTTGTTTCGACTGATTCTCCTGTCCTGACCGAGTGGATGATGAACTTTTCCAGCCCGGCCTCTGCCGCGACTGATATGGATATCGACAAGGTCCCAGACGACGAGGAAACCGATGACGCAACTACCTCCAAAGCCAGTAAGTCTGCCTGACTCGAATTTATTCGGTCGACTGGATTGTTCGTCAGTTGTTTCTCTGATTTTTTCTGTTTACTGCAGCTCCACGAGACGTTGTTGTGCTTCCAGACGATGAAGAAGAAGTGCCCCCGAGGGAAAGGAGGAGGAGGGACAAAGGACTGAGCGGGAAAGCGCCTGAGGTTCAGGTTCCTCAGTCGACACTGATGCCTGGGATGGCGGTCGAGCGATCCACAGATCCGGCTCGCACCAACGTCACTTTCGCTATCCCGCTGTCGATTGACTGTCCATCAGGGTCAGCTGCTCAGACCCTTGCTGCTCCAATACAACTCCATGCATCAGACCCAACGGCTCCTTCGACTGCCCTGCCATCATCGCTTTTCACTGCGTACCAAACTCCAGACGACCCACCGAGTGCCGCCAAGGAAGCTCTTCTTCAGTTGAATCTTGTGATGGGGCAGATGAAAGTGGAGCACGAGGCCAGTCAGGTGGCCTTCAACACCGGCGCTGCTCTGCAGACCAATGTCTAGGTTAGTTGATTTCCGACTGATCTTATTTCTCATCCGATCACCCACTGGGGTTTGTCTGCCTTAAAGTTGTATAGGTCTTCCACTTGAATCGACTTGGATAGAGTCGATTAAATTTTTGAACTAGTGGGGGCACGCTGAGTGCACCCACTGGGTGTAGTCCCTGAGACCATAGTTGACTGCGGGCAGTCGACTGTGGTATGAGAATCTAAATTTTCTCACTCGGCCTAGGCAGATCATGCCGAGTGAAAGTCTGAACAGTGGGGGCACGCTAAGTGCACCCACTGGGTGTAGTCCCCGAGACCGTGGTGGACTGCGGGCAGTCGACTATGGTCTGAGAACAACTTTCTTTGCTTTTTTTCCTTTTTTGACTCGAGCTGGGCAGACCATGCCGAGTGTTGAATCAAACCAGTGGGGGCACGCTAAGTGCACCCACTGGGTGTAGTCCCCGAGACTACCGTTGAATGTTTGATTCTGCGGTAGTCTTAGAGTAACTTTCACTGTGATGCTCTTTTGTTTCTGTCGACTAATATGTCTTATATATTGATTGCAGAAATCTTGTGATCTTGGGGCTCAACTTTCTGCACTGAACAAGCAGCAAATCAGCCTCAGTCTTGATCTGGAACTGACCAAGAAGAACCTCAAAACTGCACGTGACGAAGTAACTGCCATGGGAGGTAACCAATCGTCAACTGTCTATCTTACGCCTGGCACTTTTCCGTGTGTTTTTTTACTTTGAACCGGGTGGCTTCACTTGAACAAATGTGCGTAGTGAAAACCGTCAACTCCAAGCTCGTCTGAAGAATGTTGGTTCTTTAGAGAAAATGAAGCAGGCTCTGGAGAAGAAGGATCTGGATCTTGCTACTGCCGAGAAGGAGGAGCGAGAGAAAACGGCACTTGCTGACAAGAAGCTTGCTTCAGTTGGCAAGTTAGAAGAAGAGAATTCCAAACTGAAGACCGCTGTCTCTGATGCCACTTGGGAGGTCGAGCAACCGAAGAAAGACAAGGACAAGCTGACCGATGAGATTGGACACCTCAAGGCTAAGAAGGGCGAGTTAGAATCTTATCTGGGCCAGCTTGCTGCAAAACTGGTCTTAAAGCTTGAAGGTATTGTTGTTTGACTGACTTGTTGCTGTCGAGTGATTGATCTTACTGTATTGTCGACTCACTGTTTACTCGACTGCGCAGAACTTTGCCAGGACTTTGAAGCAGAAATTGGGCGGGTGGAGACGGATCTCGATCCCATAAACTGTCCAGTCAAAGATGACATCGCGATGAATGTGCTGCGGTTGGAATCCCGCATGGACAGCGCAGTTGCTTATCTTGCCCGTCTGAAGGCGGCGATGACTCGGGTTGATGCTGAACTCTGATGGCTTGACTGAATCAAATACCTGACCAAGTGCAAGAATGGAAGAAGTCGTCTGCTCGCTGTAGCCCTGATGTCGCCCTGTCCCTGGTCCGAGTGCACTGCAAGGATGTCAAAGAAGAGAAGCTGGCGGAGCTCAAGGTTGCTAACACAAAAAGGCACACTTTCCAGTCCTTCATGGACACTTTCCTTGACGCCGCCACTCGCATCGCAGACAGCATAGACCTTGACAGTTTCTGTGACCCAGCCAGTCCTTCTCCTGACGAGTGACCAAAAAAGATTGTGCTCCACCTTTATTTGCCTCGGAATGCCGAGTGATTGTGTAATCGTTAAACTTCTTCGAGCTTGATGCTCGAGTACTTTTGATCCGTGGTACGGAACCTTAGGATTTATCTGAACTTGGTTTATCTCTCAATATGCTTGTGTTTGCCTTCGATTGGAACTTGCTCTTCACTCGGAATAATCTTTGTGCTTGAGATGCAGCTCTGAGGAGGAGATTCCAGTCGACCTGCACCTCGTCGACTTTGCGGATCGGGATGGAGCGCACGTTATACTTGCGGCACAGCTCCGAAGAGAAGGTTGCAGTCAACATGCACCTCGTCGTCCTTGCGGATTAGGATGGAGCGCACGTTATACTTGTGGCGCAGCTCCGAAGAGAAGGTTTGCAGTCGTCCTGCACCTCGTCGTCCTTGCGGATAAGGATGGAGCGCACATTATACTTGTAGTGCAGCTCCGAAGAGAAGGTTGCAGTCGACCTGCACCTCGTCGTCCTTGCGAATCGGGACGTGTTTCAAACTTAGGCGAGTACTGGACTGCAGCTAAGCCTCCGAGTGAGAGGATTGCTCACCACTCGGTAGGATTTTTTTAAACTTAGGCGAGTACTGGACTGCAGCTAAGCCCCCCGAGTGGGAGGGTTGCTCACCACTCGGTAGGATTTTACAAACTTAGGCGAGTACTGGACTGCAGCTAACCCCCCGAGTGGGAGGGTTGCTCCCCACTCGGTAGGATTTTACAAACTTAGGTGAGTACTGGACTGCAGCTAAGCCCCTGAGTGGGAGGGTTGCTCTCCACTCGGAAGGATTTTACAAACTTAGGCGAGTACTGGACTGCAGCTAAGCCCCCGAGTGGGAGGGTTGCTCCCCACTCGGTAGGATTTTACAAACTTAGGCGAGTACTGGACTGCAGCTAAGCCCCCCGAGTGGGAGGGTTGCTCTCCACTCGGTAGGATTTTACAAACTTAGGCGAGTACTGGACTGCAGCTAAGCCCCCGAGTGGGAGGGTTGCTCTCCACTCGGTAGGATTTTACAAACTTAGGCGAGTACTAGACTGCAGCTAAGCCCCCGAGTGGGAGGGTTGCTCTCCACTCGGTAGGATTTTACAAACTTAGGCGAGTACTGGACTGTAGCCAAGCCCCCGAGTGGGAGGGTTGCTCACCACTCGGTAGTATTTTACAAACTTAGGCGAGTACTGGACTGCAGCTAAGCCCGCGAGTGAGAGGCTTTCTCACCACTCGGTAGGATTTTTTCAATTTAGGCGAAACGGATTCGCAGCTAGCCTCTGAGTGAGAGGCTTGCTCTTCACTCGACAGGATTTTTTAAACTTAGGCGAAACGGATTCGCAGCTAAGCCTCCGAGTGAGAGGCTTGCTCTTCACTTGACAGGATTTTTTTTCGAACTTAGGCAAAACGGATTCGCATCTAAGGTACCCACTGGGGGATTTGAAACATATAAAAAAGAAACAGCAAACATTTAGGAGATTATAAAACTGTGTCTTTGGTAATCAAACTAGAAGGTATTTCTTATTACATCTCAACAGTCTGAATGCTTAAGTGTAAAAGGGGCGGAGCAACTCTGCGTTCCAAGCGCGTGGCTCGTCTTTCTTTTGCTCGACGTTGTAAAGGTGGTACGCTCCGTTGTGGAGCACTCTGGTGACGAATGAAAGGGCCTTCCCAAGCAGGAGCAAGCTTGTGTGGTTTCTGCTGATCCACTCGAAGAACCAAGTCTCCCTCTTAAAATGCTTGACCCCTCACGTTTCTAGCGTGGAATCGACGCAGGTCTTGCTGATAGATGGTCGACCCGATCAGGGCCATTTCTCTTTCCTCTTCTAGGAGATCAACTGCATCTTGCCGTGCCTGTTCTGCTTCATCTTCTGAGAAAAGCTCGACTCGGGGTGCATTGTGAAGCAAATCACTCGTAAGTACAGCCTCAGCTCCATAGACCAAGAAGAATGGAGTTCGGCCAGTCGACCGATTGGGAGTTGTCCTCAATCCCCAAAGCACTGATGGAAGTTCATCGACCCAGGCGCCTGCTGCATGCTTGAGATCACGCATCAGTCGGGGTTTCAGTCCTTTGAGAATCAATGTGTTTGCTCTCAGCTTGTCCGTTCTACTGGGGATGGGTGACTGAAGCATAGTCGACTCGAGTGCCCTGGGAAGCGCAGAAGGCTCTGAACTCATCAGAATCGAAGTTTGACCCATTGTCAGTGATGATGTTGTGCGGAACACCATATCTGAATGTTAACTCTCTGATGAAGCTGACAGCAGTACTGGCTTCAAGATTTTTGATAGGCTTGGCTTCAATCCATTTGGTAAACTTGTCGACTGCCACAAGCACATGAGTGAAGCCACTCCTGCCAGTCCTCAGAGGCCCAACCATATCCAATCCCCAAACAGCAAAGGGCCAGACGAGTGGAATGGTCTTCAGGGTTGATCCAGGCTTGTGAGACATGTTGGAGTAAAACTGGCAACCTTCACATTTGTCGACTATTTCTTTTGCCATCTCATTTGCTCGTGGCCAATAAAATCCCGCTCGGTATGCTTTGGCCACAATGGTCTGAGAGGACGCATGGTGACCACATGTCCCCGAGTGGATGTCATTGAGAATCACTCGACCTTCTTCTGGTGTTATGCATTTCTGGCAGACTCCAGTCACGCTTTCTCTGAACAACTGTCCTCTTATCACAGTAAAGGCTTTGGATCGACAGACGATCTGTCGAGCCTCTTCTTCATCCTCTGGGAGTTCCTTCCTAAGAATGTACGCGATATACGGTACTGTCCAGTCGGGAGTGATGACCAAAACCTCCATGATCAAGTCGACCACGGCAGGGACTTCGACTTCAGTCGGATCAGTAGCACTCTTTGGTTGTGGGGGTTCTTCAGTGAAAGGATCTTCTTGAACTGAAGGTGAATGAATATGTTCCAAAAAAACATTTCTGGGAATGGCCTCCCTCTTGGAACCTATCTTTGCCAAATCGTCGGCTGCTTGATTTTTCAGTCCGGGTATGTGATGGAGCTCTAACCCCTCAAACTTCTTCTCTAACTTTCTCACTGCATTACAATAGCCAGTCATAGCCGGGCTTCTGACGTCCCACTCCTTCATCACTTGATTAACCACCAAATCCGAGTCGCCGTAGACCATGAGGCGGCGGACGCCGAGTGAAATGGCCATACGCAACCCGTACAGAAGTGCTTCATATTCAGCTTCATTGTTGGAGGAGTCAAAATGAATCTGGAGAACATAGTTGAGTTTGTCACCTCGGGGGGATACCAATACCACCCCAGCACCAGAACCATTCAGCATCTTGGATCCATCAAAGAACATGGTCCAATGCTCCGAGTGAGTCTGAGTCGGAAGTTGCTGTTCGATCCACTCGGCGAGGAAATCTGCTATTGCTTGGGACTTGATAGCTTTCTTTGCCTCAAACTTGATATCCAAGGGAAGGAGTTCAATCGCCCACTTTGCCACTCGACCAGTTGCATCTCTGTTGTTCAGGATCTCTGACAATGGTGCGTCGCTGACGACTGTAATGGAGTGATCAGGGAAATAGTGAGCAACCTTCTTCGTGGTCATGTAAATTCCATAAACAAGCTTCTGATAATGTGGATATCTTTGCTTGGATGGAGTGAGAACTTCAGAAACATAGTATACTGGGCGCTGAACTTTATAGGCTTTTCCTTCTTCTTCCCGCTCGACCGTGAGTACTGTACTGACAACTTGTCCTGTGGCTGCAATATAAAGCAGTAAAGGCTCTTTGCTGATTGGGGCAGCAAGCACCGGCTAGGTGGAAAGCAGGGCTTTGAGCCCTGCAAACGCTACGTCAGCTTCATCTGTCCACTCGAACTTGTCAGACTTCTTCATCAGTCGGTAAAGAGGCAAGGCCTTTTCACCGAGACGAGATATGAATCGACTCAAGGCGGCCAAACAACCAGTAAGCTTCTGGACATCATGTACACGCACAGGGCGTTTCATCCGGAGTATAGCACCAACTTTCTCTGGGTTAGCGTCGATCCCTCGTTCAGAAACGAGGAAGCCGAGTAACTTTCCGCCAGGAACTCCGATGTGCACTTTGATGGATTAAGCTTGATATCATACCTTCTGAGGTTGGCAAAGGTTTCAGCAAGGTCAGCCAGCAGGTCGGAACCCTTACGTGACTTGACCACAATGTCATCCATGTGTGCTTCCACATTCCAACTGATTTGAGTGAGCAGACACTTCTGAATCATCCTCATGAATGTGGCTCCGGCGTTCTTCAGGCCGAATGGCATGGTGACATAACAGAAGCATCCGAATGGAGTGATGAAATCCGTTTTTTTCTCATCGGGTCCAAACAGTCGGATCTGATGATACCCGGAATAGGCTTCCAGAAAAGACAATCGCTCACACCCCGCAGTCGAGTCGACGATTTGGCCGATGCGGGGGAGAGGAAAATGATCTTTAGGACAGGCCCGATTGATATGCTTGAAGTCAATGCACATGCGAAGTGAGTCGTCCTTCTTGGGGACCATGACAACATTGGCGAGCCACTCGGAGTGGTAAATCTCTCGGATAAACTCAGCTGCCAGGAGCCGAGCCACTTCCTCACCAATTGCTTTTCTCTTCTGTACGGCGGACCGTCGAAGATGTTCCTTGACTGGTTTTACTTTTGGGTCGACTCACAAACGATGCTCAGCCAGTCCCCTGGGTACACCCGGCATGTCAGAAGGCTTCCATGCAAAGATGTCCCAGTTCTCATGGAGGAACTGGATGAGCGCTTCTTCCTATTTGCTGTCGAGTGAAGTTGAAATATGAGTAGGAGAAGCACTAGGATCGGTCGGGTGAATATGAGTCGGCTTGGTTTCACCGGACGACTGAAATGCAGAATCAGTGGCAGGCTTCTTGGAGCGCAACAAATCACTCGGATCCGCGTTCTTCCGGTATTCTTGCATTTCGACTGCTGCCATTTGTGCATCGGCGATTTTTGAGCCCTTCTGGAAGCACTCTTCTACCTTTTGCCGATTGCCAGTGATAGTGATCACTCCTCTGGGACCAGGCATTTTCAATTTGAGGTACACGTAACATGGTCGAGCCATGAAACGTGCATAGGCAGGCCTACCCAGAATAGCATGATAAGCACTCTGGAAATCCACTACTTCAAATGTCAACTTTTCTCTGCGGTAATTCTTGGAATCACCGAAAACCACATCAAGGGCGATCTGGCCGAGTGATTCAGCCTTCTTGCCAGGTATAACACCATGGAAACTCATATTGCTTTCACTAAGCTTGGACATCGGAATGCCCATTCCCTTCAAGGTTTCAGCATACAGGATATTCAGGCGGGGGAGGCGTGGGCACTCGACGACGGTCATCGTGGTCGAGTCGGTGATCATACTGCTCACGGTTTCTGTACTGATCTCGCCGGTCTCCACGTCCCTCACGCCGTGGGGGCGATCTTGGGCTGTGGGCCGACTGAACTGTGTCTGCCATCACATATCTGCTATGAATCCTATTCCGCGACTGAGATACTGCTGTGTTCTGCTCTCCCGCTGCCCGGAGTAAAGCCCGGATCAACATCAAACCTCTGCCAGCTTCCGACTGGGAAGGCTGAATCGACTCTGCTATTCGGGCTGCAGTTGTGAGATTCTGAATCGGAGTTCGGTATACCTGAGTTGGAGGCGGAAAAAACTGTCGTCGACTGGACTCAGGAATCCGCTGCCGAGCACGCTCGTCGAGTGCGTGCTAGAGGTTCTCCAGTCGAGTGCGCTCAGCCAAGTTGGCCAGGCGCACCTCCTCCAAGGCCCGGGCCTCGGGGGTTTCTCCAACAATAGGAGTGTGAAGTGCATCCATATTGCGGCGGCGGAGCTCTTCCCTCTGCTGCGAAGAAAGAGGCTCGGGGCGGTACTCCTCGTGAGCGCGCGATGGATCGCCACCGCCATCGCCACCGTCGTCGTGGGGGAAGCCAGGAGGACTGCGTGGTCCATTGACCATCAAGACTTCCGCCGCGGGGTCACTGCTGTCGCACTCGGATGCGGTCTCGACGGAGCCAGTCGAACAGGCAGTAGAGAGTTTCGTCGGGCTCGATTGCTGCGACTTGTAGGGTGGCCGACTGGCGGGCCACCGCGTGCCTCACCCACCGCTGGAGCCGCGACCGACTGGAACGCTTGCGCCGGCGAACAGCGGGGAGCGAGGACGCCACAGGAGCCGACCGATACTGAGTCGACGGCTGCCAAGAAGGACGCCGCGGACGCACGCGCGAAAGTGCGTCGCCTCGTGGACGGGGAGCGCCTCGACATTGAGTGGAGCCTCTTGAAGCCAGGCGGAGTCATCGGCGTCGAAAACGAGCGCGCCGAGACGGATCTCGCGGCCCTCAGCCATTCCTCCGCCGGAAACCATGACGACGGGAATCGGAAAAAATTGCAACTTCACCAACAAGTCGCTAAGACACCTGACCCATGGTGGGCGCCAACTGTCGTGGATCTAAGACTGACAGTAGAATGGGGGGTAGGTATGAGGAGGCAAGATCCTAGCTATGGTGAAGTTGTACCCATGAGTTTTACGAGTTCAGGCCCTTCGCGGACGAAGTAATAGCCCTACGTCTCGGTGCCCGGAGGTGGTCGACTGGATTATGCGTGTGGGTGTTACAGGGGGTGCCAACCCTTGTGCCAGAGGAGGAGGGTGGCTTATATAGAGTGCGCCAGGACCCCGGCCATCCTCCGTTACCAAGAGTTCAATGTACATAAAGAGGTGGCGTTACTGGTAACGCCAGCCTTAAATGCCTTAATGGCCTTAAGGACTACAGAGTGGACGCCTGCCCGTTGCTGTTCTGGATGACTCCTGGTCTTCAAATAGGTCGAATGGATTCTTGCATGGTTGAATGATCGAGTGGTCGAGTGACCTAAGGAAGGAGGGGTCTCCGAGTGACTTAGGTCGAGTGGATTGCACTCGACACCTTTGTTGGGCCCTCCCTGTTGTCTCTTGAGCTTCTTTGCTTCTAAGACAACGACCTTGGATAGGACGTATAGGTCAGGCCTATTACCCTACCCCAGGTCTATGTCCTCATCAGGCGTTGTCGCGGCTCTCATTGCCCGTCATGCGGCTCCGGGGGAAACTCTGATCCTTGAATCGGGCGGTGGCGGCGCTCCGGTGTCGTATCCTTCCTGAAGGCGCCGCCTTGGAGCGCATGGTTCGTCATATGTAGCTTCATCTCTTCGGGGCGGTAGTGCTAGGGGTGGTGTTGCTGCGCTCAGCGCCTATGTATCATGTCATGGGTGTGTGCATGTGTTGTGGTGGCTTGGCGTGTGTTTGTACCGGGTGCTTGTTGATTGGTGCTTTATATATAAAGCGGGGTGAAAGCCTTTTTCGGCAAACGGCCGGCATAGATAGCCCGATGGCCGTCGTCCCAGCGCACAGTCCGGCGTGTGCTAATCGATTCGCTCAAGGACGACGACGATGTTGATGAAGCAGGCGCGCATAGTGGATGACGAATGGCGGTGGACGATGCAATCCGATTTTAGATCAGAGAACCAAAAAAGAACACTTATCAATCGATCGGCGAAAAAGAAAACCCCAATCAACAGACCGGTAAAAAGATTCTCTTGGGCAGCCGGTCAACACGACCGGCGGACGAACCCTAGATACGGGCGGCGCGGCCCTCGGCGGCGGTCATGGACGCCGACCGCCCCGGAAGCGGCGGGCGGCGGCTAGCGTTTGGATCGGTTAAGCTGATACCATGTTAGAAGGGAGAGAGGGATTTGGTGGAATAATTGTTGTTTTGCTTGACCCTCATGGGCATATATATATAGGAGTATAATGATCAACTTGAAGTACTGATCTAAATACTCTTATATTTCTTTACGGAGGGAGTATGTTACAAGAAAAAATATTTGAAAGAAATGTTATCCAAGCATTTGAAAAATGTTAAATGCCTATACAGAAAATGTTTCTCACGTATACAGAAAAAATACAAATGGGTATAAAAGAAGTTCATCATGTGTTTAAACATGTTAATCAAGCTTTCGAGAAAAATGTTAATCTTGTATTTGAAAGTTTATAATCAAGCATTTGAAAAATGTTAAATTTGTATTGAAAATGACCTTGCATTCAAAAATGTGAACCATTTACTAAAAGAGAATGTTAATTATGTATTCGAATTTTTTCCAAGCATTTGAAAATGTTAAATGTATATATAAAAAATGTTGACCATATATTCAAAACATGTTAATTTTGTATTTGAAAAATGTTGATGAAGCATTTGAAAATGTGTATAGAAAAAATGTTGACAATGTATTAAACAAATATTAGTCTTGTATTTGAAAAACATTAATCAGGCATTTAAAAAAATTAAATGTGTATAGAAAAAATGTTGAGCATGTATTCGAAAAACGTTGATCATATAAGTACAAAAATCTTATTCAAACGTTTTAAAAATGTTTAAAATGCGTATGAAAAAAATGCTTACCATATATTCAACAAATATTAATTTTGTATTAAAAATGTTAAAAGTTTATTTAAAAATGTGTTAGATATATACCAAAAAATATACAATGTGTATGATAATAATAGACATAAAAATATACAGGTTTTCAAAAAGGTTAATCATGCATTTCAAAAATAAAATATTTCTAATGTATTCAAAAAATATTGAATGTGTACTGAAAAAAGTTATCATGTGTTAAACAAAAATAAAACTGATGATAATCGACAAAAAAAGAAACAAATAGAAAATTCAAGTAAAACAAAAGAAAACGAAGAAAGAAACAAAGGTAACCAAACTATAAAGAAGAACGAAAGGAAATCGAAAGAAGGAGGTGAAACAAAAAAGAAAAGTAATTTTATAGCAAAGTAAAAAGCCCAAAAGAAAACAGGTGAATAAAAAAATAAAAAAATAAAAAACTGTAGTGATCGGTAAATAAACAAAAAACACGATGAAAAGAAATAAAACCAGGAAAATAATAATTGAAGAAGTAGAGGAAACCGAATTACAAAGAAAATCACAGATAGAAAAACAGCGAACTAATCGAGCGAACGAACAGGCCAACCATTTAATGAAGCGAGAAGAGGAAAACAATCAGCGTTCCATGATATATCTTGTGAAACCACTAATTAAGATGCATTCTTTGCGAATGTCTACGCGCCATTTGTCGTAACCTGTAAGTTTTTCTTTTTTGGTAGATCCGTTTATTCAAAAAAATTTATCTCCTAAACTGTGCGTCCAAATCTCGAACCATTTTCATTGTTGGATTTCTTGCGTCGACATCTTTAAAACTAGATCCCATATGAATATGTTTTTGACAAACTATTTTCTTCACACAGAAAACCGAATGAAAAAACGAGACAAAAAAACGAACCGAGAGCATATTTTTTCCTTTCAGAAAGAGGCACGACCATGTCTCTCACGGAAGCAAGTATTTGCCTCCATGAGAAGTAAACACATGCCTCTCATGAGAAAAAAGGCCCATTATTTTTTGTTTCTGAGAGGCACGACCATGCCTCCCCCTGAAGCAAATTCGTGCCTCTCGCGGAAACAACCCCGTGCCTCTCGTGAAAGAAAAAAAAAGATAACATCTATTTTTGTATGTATTCGAGAGGCATGGCCGTGCCTCTCGTCGAAGGAAAAAACACGTTCTTTCTCATTTTCGAGAGACACGGTCGTGCCTCTCGCGGAAACAAATTCGTACCTCTCACGGAAAAAAACGCATTTTTTCTCATTTTTCGAGAGACACGACCGTGCCTCTCGCAAAAGTAAAAAAACAAAAGAAATGTTTTTTTTCGAGAGGCACGGTCGTGCCTCTCGTGAAAAGAAAAAAAAAAGAAAACGTGTTTTGTTCCGTGCCTCCCGCTGAAGTAAATAAACACGTTTTTTCTTCTTTTTTTTCTTTTTCGAGAGGCATGGACATGTCTCTCGCAGAAGCAAATTCATACCTCTTGCGAAAGCAAAAAATAAAGAAAGAAAACACTTTATTTCTTGTTAAATTTTTTGATTTTTTTGTCCAAATGCTAAGAAAGACCGGTCGAAAGCCAAAAAATCGAGAAAAGAACATCTAAAAAGCTGAAAACACGTGCTAAAAAATAAAAAATAAATTTAAAGGAAAAGCCGAGAGCACAACACGTGACGGCAGCTGATAGCATGCCAAATGACGCGCTCTAAGCCCAGTCCAAATGACCAATTCGATTGATTCATATAGCATCAGTGTACCCAATTCGATTACAGATACGAATTTGAATGGAGAAAGAGGACGAACAGAACACACCTATCCTCTCAGCCACACCTATCCCGTCCTCTCTCCTCGGCCGAGGCCTTTCCTTCTCCGCCAAGGTCTTCTGCCAGCAGTGGCCAACTATATAATTGGTGGCCTACCGAACCCATTCCGGGCCTGCAACACGGGCAGGGGGCTTCTGGATGCGCCTGGGCCTCGACCCACCCCTTTCTGTTTGGTTGTTCGGCCTGCTTGTAGACGTTGCCACTTGCTCCTGCAGCGTTTCATCGCTTGTCGCCCTTGAGTTGCTGACAATCTCCCCCTGACGAAAAACGGCTTGCCCCCAAGCCGGCGCGCATGGGAACTCCTGCTTGAGCATCTCAAGATCTTCCCAAGTGGCCAACGATTCAGGAGAAAGATTCCACTTGACAAGTACTTGCACCACACTCTTGTCCCCCAGTGAGCTGATACGTTGATCCACACACGAATGGGCACCTGCAAACTAGTGTCAGGCAGAGGTAAATTGGGAAGTACCTGTTGGCCGCCCTTGACATGTTTCTTAAGCAACGAAACATGAAAAACTGGATGAACTCTGCAATGCTCTGGCAATTCCAGGTTTTAAGCCACTGCGCCAACCCGAGCTAAGATCTTGAACGGTCCAAAATAACGGAAAGCCAATTTGTGATTTGCTCAGGGAGCAATGGAAGCCTGAATATATGGCTGCATCTTGAGGAAGACTGAATCACCTATCTCAAAAACACGTTCTGTGCGATGTTTATCAGCCTGTGATTTCATCCTCTGTTGAGCACACACTGACTGTTGACGGACAGATTCCATGATTACGTGGCGATCCTGTAGCCAATATTGAACATACGGGTTAGCAACTGCATCAGCAGCAAAAATGCCAAAATAATGAGCGGCATGGCCAGAAACAACTTCGAACGGCGAACGCCCGGTTTATGAATGCTAGTTGGTATTATAACAGAGCTCACAAAGAGGTAGCCATTGCGCTCAGCGATGGGGGTGGGCACTGATAAAACAACGCAAATACCCTTCAATTTGTTGGTTCACTCTCTCTGTCTGCCCGTCAGTTTGAGGATGTTACCCTGAACTCATACACAGCTTGATACTAGTCTGACGACAAAGATCCCGCCAAAATATGCTTGTGAACAGAGGATCTCGGTCAGACAACAAGGAAAGTGGTAATCCATGCAAACGGTAAACATGATCAAGGAAAACCTCGGTGACCTTGGCTGCCGTATAAGGACACTGAAGCGGTATGAAGTGGCCATATTTAGTCAGTTTATCGACAACCACCAAGATGCAACTGAATTGCTTAGAAACTGGAAGGCCTTCAATGAAATCCATCGTCATCATTTCCCAAGGAGTGCTAGGAACTGGTAATGGCTGTAATAATCCAGGATATGGCACTCGTTCAGGTTTTGCAAGTTGGCAAATCTCACACTGCTGAATAAGTGCCTTAATCATTGGCTTCATCTGCTTCCAGCGAAATAACTGACAAATCCGTCTGTAAGTCACCGGAAAACCTGAATGCCCACCAACAGAACTTGCATGTAAATTCCAAAGAATTTTTCTCTATAATTGTGCATCAACACCAACCCAGATACACTTTTTGTAACAGAGTAGACCACCGTCCAGCGTAAAATTTGGATCAGCAGAAGAATTAACAGATAATTTCTGGATTAATGACGTGCAGAAAGGATCATTAGAATAACTCTGGACAATTTCTTCCAACCATGCAGGCTGCACTGTTGACAGTGTATACACAGAAGAATTGTGTGTTGGGCGATGAGATAAGGCATCAGCAGCCCGGTTATCAGAGCCCTTCTTGTAGACTATCTTATAGTCCAGCCCCATGAGCTTGGTTAGGGCCTTCTACTGCCAAGCAGTATGCAAACGCTGCTCAGTTAAACTCACCAGGGCTCTTTGATCTGTCTGAATGACAAATTATTTTAACTGCAAATAGGAACACCACTGCTCTACAGCCAAAAGAATTGCTAAGAACTCTTTCTCATAAACTGACAAGGTCTGGTTGTGAGGCCCCAAAGCTTTACTGATAAATGCCAGAGGGTGCTCCTTTTGCATCAAGATAGCGCCGATACCAAGGTTACTAGCTAGCGTCTATCTCAATCACAAGTTGTTCTTGATAATTTGGCAAAGCCAGCACTGGTGCACTGATCAAGGACTGCTTCAGGGTGTGAGAAGTTGTTTCTTCCACAGAAGTCCAGATGAATTGAACACCCTTGCGGAGCAGATTGGTCAGAGGCTTAGCAATTATACCAAAATGCTTAATAATTTTCCATTGTAACCTGCTAAACCTAGGAAACTTATGACCTTCTTAGAAGAAACAGGAGCAGGCCATTGTTCAATGGTGCTAAATTTGGAAGGATCAGTTGCTACTCCAACCTTGCTGATGACATGACCCAAATAAAGGAGCCGCTGAGAGGCAAATTCACACTTGGAGTATTTCACATACCATTTGTCTTTCTGCAACACCTGGAGCACTTCCTTCACATGTTGCAAGTGATGTTCCAATGTCTTACTGAACACCAGAATATCATCAAAGAATACCAGTACAAAATGTCTGAGCATCTCAGGTTGTTGAGAAAGAGAATAATCATTGCTCCTTGGAAAGTGTTGGGTGCACCTGTCAGACTAAAACCCATAACCAGGAACTCAAATAGACCATGATGTGTTTGGTGTTGGGAAACATTGCATGGAAAACAAAAAAAATCTACGCCCATGCAAGATCTATCCATGGAGATGCATAGCAACGAGAGGGGAGAGTGTGTCTACGTACCCTCGTAGACCGTAAGCGGAAAATTTTGACGACGCGGTTGATGTAGTCGAACTTCTTCGTGATTCAACCGATCGAGTACCGAACGTATGGCACCTCCGTGTTCAACACACGTTCATCTCGGTGACCTCCTCACCTTCTTGATCCAGCAAAACAGGGGAAGTAGTGGATGAGTTCCGGCAGCACGACGACGTGGTGACGGTGATGGTAATGCTACCTCTGCAGGGCTTCGCCTAAGCACTACGAAAATATGACTGAAGGATGAAACTTTGGAGGGGGGGGGGCGCCGCACGCGGCTAAGAGATTGTTGTGGTTATGTGTGGCACCCCTCCCACATATATATAGGTGGGGGAAGGGAGGAGCAGCTGATAACCCACAAGTATAGGGGATCGCAACAGTTTTCAAGTGTAGAGTATTCAACCCAAATTTATTGTTTCGACACAAGGGGAGCAAAAGAATATTCTCAAGTATTAGCAGCTGAGTTGTCAATTCAACCACACCTGAAAGACTTAATATCTGCAACAAAGTATTTAGTAGCAAAGTAATATGGAAGTAACGGTTACAGTGGCAAAAGTAACAGTAGCAGTTTTGTAGCAATCGTAACGATGACAACAGAAAAGTAACTTAGCAAAGATCAATATGAAACAAGCTCGTAGGCAATGGATCAATGATGGATAATTATGTCAGATGGCATTCATCATGCAACAGTTACAACATAGGGTGACACAGAACTAGCTCCAATTCATCAATATAATGTAGGCATGTATTCCGAATATAGTCATACATGCTTATGGAAAAGAACTTGCATGACAACTTTTGTCCTACCCTCCCGTGGCAGCGGGGTCCTATTGGAAACTAAGGACATTAAGGCCTCCTTTTAATAGAGTACCGGACCAAAGCATTAGCACTTAGTGAATACATGAAGTCCTCAAACTACAGTCATCACCGGGAAGTGTCCCGACTATTGTCACTCCGGGGTTTCCGGATCATAACACGTAGTAGGTGACTATAACTTGCAAGATAGGATCAAGAACACAAGTATATTCATGAAAACATAATAGGTTCAGATATGAAATCATGGCAATCGGGTCGTAGTAACAAGCATTAAGCATAGCAAAGTCATAGCAACATCAATCTTAGAACATAGTGGATACTAGGGATCAAACCCTAACAAAACTAAGTCGATTACTTGGTAAATCTCATCCAACCCATCACCGTCTAGTAAGCCTACGATGAATTACTCACGCACGGCGGTGAGCATCATGAAATTGGTGATGGAGGATGGTTGATGATGACAACGGCGACGATTTCCCCTCTCCGGGGCCCAAAACGGACTCCAGATCTGCCCTCCCGAGGAAGAACAGGAGGTGGCGGCAGCTCCGTATCATAAAACGTGATGAATCCTTCTCTCTGATTTTTTTTCTCCCCGAACATGAATATATGGAGTTGGAGTTGAGGTCGGTAGAGGTTTGTGGGACCCACAAGACTAGAGGGCGCGCCCTCCACCCTTGTGGACAGGGTGTGGATCCCCTTCAGTTGATTCTTTCGCCATTTTTTTATTCCAAAAATAATCTTTGTGAAGTTTCAGGTCATTCCGAGAACTTTTATTTCTGCACTAAAATAACACCATGGCAGTTCTGCTGAAAACAGCGTCAGTACGGGTTGGTTTCATTCAAATCATGGAAATTAGAGTCCAAAACAAGGGCAAAAGAGTTAGGAAAAGTAGATACGATGGAGACGTATCAACTCCACCAAGCTTAACCCATTGCTTGTCCTCAAGCAATTCAGTTGACAAACTGAAAGTGATAAAGAAAAACTTTAACTCTGTTTGATCTTGTTGTTGCAAATATGTAAAGCGAGCATTCAAGTTTTCAGCAAAGATTATGAACTAACCATATTCACAGTAACATTTAGGTCTCACATTTACTCATATCAATGGCATAATCAACTAGCTAGCAATAATAATAAATCTCGGATGACAACACTTTCTCAAAACAATCATGATATGAGATAACATAATGGTATCTCGCTAGCCCGTTCTGAGACCGCAAAACATAAATGCGGAGCACCCCTGAAGATCAAGGACTGACTAGACACTGCAATTCATGGTAAAAGAGATCCAGTCACAGTCATACTCAATATCAACTAATAACAATGCATACAAATAACAGTGGTGCTCTCTAACTGGTGCTTTTTATAAGAGGATGATGACTCAGCAATAAAAGTAAATAGATAGGCCCTTCGCAGAGGGAAGCAGGGATTTGTAGAGGTGTGAGAGCTCGAGTTTTTAAAACAGAGATAAATAATATTTTGAGCGATATGCTTTCATCATCAACATAACAACCAAGAGATCTCGGTATCTTCCATACTACATACATTATAGGCGGTTCCCAAATAGAATGGTAAAGTTTATACTCCCCCACCACCAACAAGCACATTCCACGGCTGGTCCGAAACAATGGGTACCGTCCAACTAGGAACAATCCTGGGGGAGTTTTGTTTCCAATTATATTTTGATTTGATTGAGCATGGGACTCGGCATCTCGGTTACCAGCCATTTTCTTGTGAATGATGAGCGGAGTCCACTCATTGTGAGAATAACCCGCCTAGCATGGAGGATACTGACATCCCCCAGTTTCCACATGAGCAATTCAGGCATACAAAATAGATTATCATTGGAAGGTTTAGAGTTTGGCACATGCAAATTTACTCGGAACGGCAGGTAAATACCGCATATAGCACTACAAAACAAGACACATCCGTGACATTTTGGGCCGAACGAATTTTTTTCTGTCATGCTTATGACACTTCTATGATGATAATTGTGACAAAACCCGGTATCATCATAGATGTGGTGGGCTCCTACTTCTATGACAAAAAATCATGACAGAAAATGGGCTTTTCGTCCTGGGCGGGCCGGAGACGCGGCTGCATGACATTCTTTGGGCCGTCCATGACAGAAAAAACCGTGGTAGAAGCAAGGGCAAGGAAAATATCGGGGAGTTCCCGGATATGGTGGGTGGTCGGGGCCGAGCAAGGCGCGTTTCTCTCGTACACGTACGCACATGGGTGCAAGGCGTAGGGCTCTAACTGAACCCGAGCGAGGCGTTCGCCTACTGAACTCGAGCGATTGAACTGCAGGCTACGCGTTACTGAACCCGAGCGATCGATCAATCCCTGGCTGTTAACTGAACCCGATCGAGCGATTCCTTCGCTACTGCTGCTAACTGGAGCCGATCGAACATGCTGCCTCTTGATGAACAGTGAGCATTGTTTGGGGGGGTGGATGAACAGTTCCCAGTGGGGGTTGGATGAACAGGACCCCGTGGTAGTAGAGGTCGTTGCCGCTGGATGAACAGGACCCCGATCAATCTAGCTGGTTGGGGGTGGATGAACAGGACCCCGTGGAGGGCTGGATGAATAGGACCCCGTGGAGGGCTGGTTGAACAGTAGCCGGTGGAGGGCTGGATGAACAGTAGCTCGTGGAGGGGTGGTTGAACAGGATCCCGTGGAGAGGGCTGGTTGAACAGTAGCCGGTGGAGGAGCGGTGGAGGCCGGATGAACAGGAGCCCGTGGATGAACAGTAGCTGGTGGAGGCAGGAGGGAGACGTCGTGGATGAACAATCGCAGGTGGAGGCTGGAGGAGGTCGACAGTGGAGATGAACGGTATCCCATCGAGTCCCGTTTTGCGGTACGCCACACCCCTCCCGATGAACAGGAGCCCCGTTTCGACCGTAGCGCTCCAACACAAGTCTGTTTCCTCCGTTTTGCGGTACGCCACACCCCTCCCGATCAACAGGACCCTGTTTTGACCGTAGGAGGTCGAAGAGAAGTCTGTTTCCTCCGTTTTGCGGTACGCCACACCTCTCCTGGTGAACAGGATCCCGTTTTGACCGTAGGCGGTCGAACACAAGGACGTTTCCTCCATTCTGCAGTATGCCAGGCCTCGTTTCGGATGTTCCGTCCAAGCCGATTGGCTCCCGATGAACACGACGCATTATGTTGCCTCCCGAGGAACACGATGACGCGGTTTCTCCGTTCCGACCCAGCCGGTTGGCTGCTGATGAACAGGACACCGTCGCTGCCTCTCCATGTACACGAGCCCTGGCCGTACGTATGCACAAGTAGGCGTTCGAGACCCCGCCTGTTTGTACGTACGTGGTCGTATTTACTTTCTTGCACCCTGGCTGTACGTACGTGTACATGCTACATCCACGCCTCTACTACGACACGTGCCCTTCCTTACTCGGCCACGGTTCATCGCTGTAGCGTGCAGACAGACCGATCGTATGTACGTACACGTTCGCGATCAGAATGACAACGCTACGTACGCTTCGACCAGGTGGGTCCCGACTGTCAGGGAGGATAAGGAGGCACTTCCTTGCGTGCGAAGATGTAGCTGGTGGGTCGCAGCAGTCAGGGGGAAACGTTTTTTCGTGAAATACGGTGGCCCGTCCGATGGGTCCCTCGTGTCAGGTGGAGGAATCATTATTTTGCGTGTAATAAGGAGGCACTTCCTTGCTGCGGCCATGGACCCAGCTGGCAGCCTCTCCACGTACAGTACTCTTCCGATGGAAGTCGTTCCTTGACCACATTGACCACGCTGCGCCGAGAGCACCGAGGCGGTGGATGACGGCGAGGCCTAGGAAGGGGACGATGCGGAGCCGGGGAAGACGCGAAAGTGGATGCCCACTCGGAGAGGAGTTTGAGGGTTTACTGGTTCGGCTGCGGTGTTAGGCTGATGTCGCCGCAGAATAACAGGGGGTGTGGGTGAGTAGAGGGATGGCCTGGCCAGTGGTGTGAGTAGTAGGGGCGGTGAGGCCTCCATGGCAACACAGCCGGCCACGGGATGCAGGAGCAGGCGGCACGACCGGTGTTGGTTTGGGCGGCTGGAGCAAGAAGACCAGAGGTTGAAGAAGCACTACGGCCGTTGGATGGACATCGTACGGTCACTAGAGCTAGAATCGTTCATATTGACTAAGTTGACAAAGCCCTCCGTCCGCGTCAACTTAGTAAGCCCACAAGTCAGCCTCCCACTATGGTGGGTCCCAGCTAGTAGGGGGAGTATTCATTTTTTTGTGCGTAATAAGGAGGCACTTCTTTGCATTCGAAGATATAGCTGGTGGGTCCGAGCTGTCAGCGGGGGGGGGGGGGGGACGTTTTTTTTGCGAAATACAGAGGCCCTTCCGGTGGGTCCCAGCTGTCAGGTGGAGGAATCATTATTTTGCGCGTAATAAGGAGGCATTTCCTTGTGTGCAGCCGTGGACCTAGCTGTCAGCCTCTCCACGTACAGTCCACTTCTGATGGATGTTGTTCGTTGACCACGCCGCGCCGAGAGCACCAGGGCGGTGGACGACGGCGAGGCCTAGGAAGGGAACGACACGGAGCCGGGGAAGACTCGGCAGTGGTTGCCCACATGGTGGGGAGTACGGGGGTTTACTGGTTTGGCTGCCGTCGCTGGAAAATAACAGGAGGTGTGGGTGAGTAGAGGAATGGCCTAGCCAGGGATGGAGTAGGGTGGGGCGGGGCGGCCTGTGCGGTAGCACAGCTGGCCACGGGAGGCGGGAGCAGGCAGTCCCACCGGCGCTGGTTTGGGCGGCTGGAGTAAGAAGATCAGATATTGAAGAAGCAGCACGGCCGTTGGATTAACATCCAACAGTCACTACTCCTAGAATCGTTTGTGGACTAAGTTGACAAAGCCTTTAGTACACCTCAACCTAGTAGACCCACAAGTCAGCCTCCAAATCTGTCCCAAACAGCATACAACCCGAAAATTCTAGCCAGATTCAAATTAATTTAAAAACTAAACATACCTTAATTTAAATCCAATGAAATTTTACCCGCACAAAAACAATGAAATTTAAAATATCAAAATCCGAAAGAAAAAAGTATTTTGGAAATAATTGCATGTTTGCTGTTTTTTTATTTTACAGCCCATTTATTATTACTTATAGCCCATTTTCTGGGCAAGCTGGAATGCATGCCTCCTCGTCTTGAAAGATTTCCGGCCCAGCAGGGCGTAGAAAAGCAAGTAGGCCTACGTTGGTTATTCTGCAAAAAACAAAATAGCCGGGCTAGACATTTTCAGAAAGGAAAAAAACAAACTGGGCTGGTCATGTGGTAAACATATGAAATAAAAGCCTGGGCTAGACGGGCCACAGCTCCCGCACAATCCAGTTGATACCCTTCTCCGTCCCGAAAAAACAAAATTACTGCGCGCACTGCTGGGTCCCTACTGTCATCCTCACCATCTACAGTCATCTACTTATTCCTCTTGGTTGTTGACCATGTTGACAACACCGGAGGGCGGCGCCGCGGTGAGCGAACCAAGGCGGAGGACGATGGTGAGGCCTCGGACGGGAACGAACAGGAGCCGGGGAAGATGCGCAGATTTTTAGGGTGCGATGTGGCCACAATGCGTGTGTGGCAGCACAACCAGCCGTGGGAGGCGGGAGCAGGCGGTCCCGCCGGTGCTGGTTTGGCTTTGGCGGCTGGAGGAAGAAGAGACTGAAGAAACACGACAGACATTGAATGTCAATCCAATGGTCAAAGTTGGCACAATCGTTCGTTGACTAAGCCGACACCAAGTATCATATTTTTTACATATAGGAAGAAAAGAAAAACTGGGCTCGTTCGCCTGATAACATTCCCGAAACTACGACCGTTCGATCTTGCGTCGCAACTAAAACTGCGAGGAAAATGCGTTTGTCTGCCATCCTCCTCCCGGGGAACGTTCACCACATAAGTGACTAGCACCCTTGGTTTTCAACCGAGAGGTCTTGGGTTCGAGTCCCAGGAACTCTCAATTTTGTCCTCCTTCCTTCCTCGCAAAAAAGAAAGAAAATCAAAGACTTGAGAAGCCGTACAGAACAAGCTAGGGTACCAGTAAAGAGATGTTGCTGAGTTTTAGAAAAAAGATAGACGTACTCATGTAGCTGGTTCGAATCCAAACCTGGACTATGACTATATATGGTGCTATGCTACTCTGCAAGTAATGAAACTGACATGTCCAACGTTCGCTTCTCCTCTTCTCTACTTACTCTGCCTAGCATCAGAAGCTCTGGCCGCAGCAACCATGTCCGCTGCCTGCTCTTCCACCTGCTCTTCAGCAGGCCACAACCAAATATGCGCCAATTCGCCACCCGTACCATCGCCAGTGGGTCTCATCACACCCCCGCCGGCACACACACCACAGCCGGTTGCTGATCGCAACCCGCCGCCGTTGGTGTGGTGCCACTACTACAAATTGCGCAGAGTCATCCGTCGCGTCTCAACCACAATCCTCAACCCTGGCCGAGTCTTCTACAAATGCCCGAATCATGGGGCTATAATATGTTTAAGTGTTGTTCTGCTACTTTCAGTTGCTGATTTTTTTAATAGTTTGGTTGATGATCTTCCAATTTGATTCGTGCAGAAAAGGGAAGATTCTTGTGATTTATATTTCTGGGAAGTTGCTGATGTGGGGGAATGCAACTACGCTGATTATTTGGTTAGCCGAGGAATCCCAATACCAGCAGGTTGGGGTGTTCGACAAGTAACTGAAGGAACAGCAGAAGAGGAAGATGCAGAGCAGAAGGTTAAAGATGCAGTTCCTCTGATCATGGCCAAGCAACAGCTGCTGAATGGCCTTGATAGCAATGATGATATGAAAGAGCTTGTGAAGATAATGGGCAAAATCGATGTGCTCTGTAGGATGATTGTCTCTTTATTTGCAGTGTATGTAGCACTTGTGTTGTATTTAGTGGCTATGACATGAGCAGTTTACTGAAACTAGTAATGAATGAAACCTGTTTAGCAGGCAGGGCGTAGTGTTGTGAACATCTAATGATTTCTATTTAAAAAAATGGGGGGGGGTATCCCCTTTTGCTCATAAATAAATAAATAGCAGAGGCCCTTTTGCTAATAAATAAATAAATTAGCATAGGCCCTGTCGGGTCAGCTTTGTTCCCATTTGAAGACGTCGAGCAAATTGCAGTCCAACAGCAAACTATGTCATCAAATTCAAGTTTCACAGCCAAATATGAGTACAACTAAACAACAATGTCATCATGTTTTAGTCATCATACAATCACCAAACACAAATCAACATACATAATAAGGGATGTTCTCACAGCAAAATACTAAACAACAAGTTCATCAGGTTTCAGTTGTCATAGCAAACACAATTTCACATAGTAGATAAAAAAGTGTCTTCTGACAGGAAAATACGACAAAAGCAATCTAATCATCATCCACAGCAGCAGCGTCAACATCTTCGCCATGTGTATCAGTCTGAATCGTAATTCCCCACAATGTCATCTTCTTCTTCATCCTCAATGTCCTCGAACGTTGGCTTCTTCTTGATCAACTCTTGTATTTCCTCTGCTCATTGACATGATGGTTCTCAAAGATATTAGGAACATCTGTGGAATCTTGTACATCAGGAGCAGTGTAAGCATCATCTTGTTGTGCAACTTCATTAAACAAATTCCTCTGCTCAAAACTTTGCAATACTCTCGAGTCATCGCTACGTGCAAATGCGTCTTCCAAGAAAAATATCCATGTTGCTTGATTTGCCAAAATAAAAGGCTCGTTGGTATGGTACGCCACCTTGACATTGATGGATTTGAAATAATCATCAGCTCTGGGTTTTGCGATCCTGGAAAACAGGTTATACCAACGACAGCACAACAGAACCACACACCGATGAACCTCGAAACTGGAGATATACTGCAACTGAACAATGTCTGTTATGTTAGCATACATTTTAGTTGTCACTTTGCCGTACTTATCCGTGCTCATGATGGCACTATTTTGTGTCTTCCTGCCTTCGTCGCGTGCAAGGGTGTTGTAGCGCACATCTCCAACAACGAAAGATTCATAATGTCTTACCCGAGCATCATCAACTGCCTGGCCATCCTCCCGCATCTTCTTAACCTATGGTTAGAAAATAGACAAGCTGATCATCTTATGTACTCAATATATTAAAAAAATGAAAGTGCAATTCAAAAGCTTACATGGCTCTTGAACCATTTCGCAAATCCTGTCGTAACCAGTTTGTCAATGTTTCTTGGATTTTGCGGCAGTAACTCCTCTTTGTAGATGCTGCACAACATAGTGATCGCGTCAAACATCTAAATATATAAGAATGTGCTGCAAGTTTAGTAGATTACGATGTATAAGCTGCAGTACTTAGCACTTACTTGATATAAGGTAGTATCTCAGGACAGTTATTCAACACATACCAAACCATTTTGTCCAAATCTTTAGGTTTGTTATCTTGTCGACTCTCCGCTGTAAATAGAACAGAACAATCGAAAACATTGAGCCCGGGATTGTTTCACCTACCTCTTTGCTAAGATGATCAGCTGTTTCAATGTATTTTGAGCAGAATGTCAATGCTTATGTAGCAATGTTGGCCTCTGTAATGGAACACTCGGGTCTAGCTCTATTCCTAACATAGCCCTTGAAAGTGCCTAGCCGCCTTTCAATAGGGCACATGCAGCCATACTGTACTAGACCTCTAAGTAGTGCCTCATCAGGTAGATGAACAGCCAAATGCACCATCACATCAAAGAAGGCTGGAGGATATATCTTCTCAAGGTCGCATAGGATTGTTGGTATCTTGTCTCTAAGACGCTCCAAAGCATCTATCCTGATATTTCTACTGCAGAATTCCCTGAAGAATTGTCCCAACTCTGCAACTGCTCTGTATAAGTCAGGGCGGCCCAACCTCTAAGGATAATAGGTAAAACCCTTTGAAGTAGGATGTGGCAATCATGAGGTTTCAACCCTTGTACCTTGTTTCCATCTGCACTGACTCTCCTTTAAGGGTTGGAAGCAAATCCATGTGGGAATCTCACACGTGACAGGACCTCACAGAATTCTTTTCTTTTTACCTTGTCCAAGACGTACACAGCTGGTGCCATATCTCGTGGTTTACCTTCATCTTGCACCTGCAAATCCTGTCTGATACCCAGGTGTGTCAAATCAATCCTAGATTTTAAGGTATCTTTCGTCTTGCCCTCAATATTAAGAAGTGTGCCGATAATGCTATCACATATATTTTTCTCGATGTGCATCACATCAAGATTATGCCGCAGATCCAAATCTTTCCAATACTCCAAGTCCCACAAAGTGGACCTGCGGGTAAACAATGATCTCTCTTCTGCCCTGCCATGCTTCCTTTTCCCGCTACCATTATCAAGATGGTTTCCTGGTGTAATATGCCCGACCTTCTCTAATTCCACTTGCAACTCATCGATGGTGAGCCTCTTTGGAGCATCACGGTTTTCATGCTTTGCATTTGTCGGATTCTGGGTTCCGGCAAACCCTTAAGGTTTGAACTCTGGGGTGCACACGAAGAACCCTCTCTCCCGAGCTCGCTCGCACAACAATCTCAAGGCCTAGCTCGCCGAACCCAAGGAACAAGAGACACGAGAGTTTATACTGGTTCGGGCCACGGTTATGGTGTAATACCCTACTCCAGTGTGGTGTGGTGGATTGCCTTGTAGGCTGAGGATGAACAGGTACAAGGTATGAACAACCTCAGGAGGAGAGGTGTTCTTGCGTTCTACGAGCTGGTGAGATGCCTTGGTGGAATGGATCTGATCCCAGATCCGTTTTCTTCTATTGTGGTGTATAGTCCTATTTATAGAGGCCCTGGTCCTCTTCCCAAATGTTAGGCGGGAAGGGATCCCACAACGGCCAATTTTGAAGGGAGACAACTAGTACAAGTTATCCTGACAAAAGGTGGTCTTCGCCTGTCAAAGGCTCTGGTGGTGATGTAGTTGTGGGCTCCGTGGTGACCCCCGTCCTGTCGTCCTGCTGGTCTTGGTCTTGTTGCACCGATATGGAAACCTTTGCCTGATGCCTCGGGAATCCTCGCCTGTGCCTGCCTCTTTAGCACCAAAGAGGAAATTGGTACTCGCGAACCTCGCGTGGTGCCCCCTGCCTTGATATCTCCGCTCTTCAGGAGCCAACATAGTGAGGCTGCCCCTGAGGAGGTCTTGTGTCGTCCGCCTCGCGAGGGTCTTGAGTGGTTGCTGATGAAGATGGGCCGTACCGGGCCGCTGGTAGAGGCACGCCATGGGCCGTAGGCAGGCAAGTCTGGGTACCCTCGTTCCCAGGACGCCGGCAGTAGCCCCCGGGCCCAAGGCGCACTCGGACTTGGCTTCGAGGCGAAGCCAAGGGACAAGTGCGGAGCGCCACGGGCCCCAACCGCCTGCGGCCTTGATTGACGCGTGGCGATTGACAGGATGTGGGTGTCTCCGCTTCCCCACGCTGCCTTGGCAACTTTCCGACTTGACGAGTCCCTGCTGCATGCAGAAAAACCATCATTACCTGCGATCACGGAGGCCGACAGTGGGCCTCCTCATGGCTATAAATGAGGAGAGGGACAGAGCCCCCGTTGTCCATCTCTTCCTCCATTCCGCCTGCTTCTTCCTCCTCTTGCTCCACCGCCTTGCAGCGACACTCATGGCGCCAACGAAGAGGTTATCGGCCGCAGAGAAAGGAAAGGCTCGCCAGGAGGGCCCGGCTCGCCTCCACCTAAGAGGGGGCGTGGTCGCCCCCGCAAGCATGCCGCAACCCCCGTTGTGGTCCCTCGTGGGCGCGGACGAACTTCTTCGGGGTTCGGCGCTGTTCCTGGCGGCCGCGGCAGCGTCTCCTCGCACGGCGGGAGCCGCCCGAGACGTGGCAGTCCCGCCAACAAAGGGAGGCGCGCCATGGTCGCCCGACCTCCCCGGCTGCGCTTCCACTCGGCGGAGGTGCTGCCGGAGTTCGTCGTGTGGTCGGAGAACCCGACTGGCACCTGGCTTCAGCTTCCGTGCTTCTTTGCCGGCGAGCTGCCAACCACGGGTCCTAGCGGCCTCTGGCTGCAGGCCGACGGCTGCTGCAGCAAGGCCTCGTGGGTCGCGGTGGAGGTCTCCGTCGCGGGCAATGTAGCCCTGGCCTGCGGCTGGCAGACGTTTGCCCCTGCGCGCGGTCTGAGCAGGCAGTGCACCCTCCACTTCAAGTACGACGGTGCCGCGACCTTCTTCGTGAGGGTGTTCGGGGAAGACGGTCGCCGCGTTGGGTGCTGCCCTGAGGACAGCGACAGTGACGAAGTGCTCAGCCTTGGCGACGGCCGTGACGATGATGAGGGCGGACTCGGCCTTGGCGGCGGCCGCGGCTCGTCTTGCAGCGGCAGTTCCTCCTCCGGCGAAAGCTCTAGCAGCGGCGGCTATGACCAGCCGCCAAGCCGTCAGGCTCGCTTCGAGGATGGTGGCGGGTCGTCCCGTTGCCACGCCCCAGTGAAGTGCGAGGATGGCTCCGGCTGAGTCCCGGGGGGCGCTGGGAGCTGATCCTCGTGAGCAGCTGCGAGTGTAGGAGACGCTTTTGCATGTCCTTTCCTTTCTTCATGTATTACAAGAAACAAGTATGGGGCCCTGCGAGGGCGTGTATTGAACCGTAATGCTTATGCTGCTTTATGCTATGTTTATTGTTTCCGGGTTGTGTTGTGGCATATGTGCTTTATGTAGGCGTAGGGGGATAACTTAGCTTGATACATCCGAGGTAGTTTCCACTTTGTGGGGGCGCGCGCCTCCTAGCCTGTGATGAGGCTTCCCTGCTGCCGACTCGGGAGACATCGAGAAACTGCAAAAATTAGTTAGGAAATCCTTATCCCTTCTTGCGCGAGGCCTCAGGCATGGGATGATCATGGCCTAGCGCACCATGTCGCGGTACCCATGGGGAACAGACTTAAAAAGGGGGGGGGGTGCGCCAACCACGAGCTTAATCAAGGGCGCCTCATGGAGACAAGGGGAGCGCACGCGCACGCACCTGTCCAGCCCCCTCGTGAGGCGCGCGAGGGAGAGCGTCGGGCAACTGCCGCCCTCCCTTGCGCAAAACAAATAACTGAGGGGAGAAACAGAGAGAAGAGGGAATCCAACCAAGCCATCGAGAAATGCCAGAACTTCAAATTCCATAAAAGGGGGTAAGGCAACTACAGAAAGCAAATGAACAGCCGCGTCCGGCACCTAGTCTAGTCTTCTCACTAGCGCGGAGCTAAGTGCTGCCACTAGGACGTGGGAGGGAGCCCCAGACGCCCAAGGGCGGCACTCCGGAGACTCGGGGGCGTGTACAGCCCCACTCATTATTACGTGAGAGTGTCACGAGTGGAGACCTTCACAGGCACTGGGCCTTGCTTCATGGGTAGAACTTCTGGAGGTGCTGGATGTTCCAGGCGTTCTGGATGGGGATCCCGTCCTGCGTCTCCAAGCGCGCGGCTCCAGGCCTGGAGACGCGGGCGATCCTAAACGGGCCCTCCCACATGGGTGAGAGCTTATGCAGCCCTTCCCTGGAGAGCACCCGCCTCAGGACGAGATCGCCCACCTCGAGCGTCCTGGAGCGGACGCAGCGGCAGTGATACTGTCGCAGCGCCTGCTGGTATCTTGCCGCCTGGAGCGAGGCTTGACGGCGGCGCTCCTCCCCCAGCACGAGGTCCATCCCCCGCATGGCGTCCTGACGTGCCTCGTCAAATGCCAGGACCTGCGCGGAGCGATGCTTGACCTCGTGAGGGAGGACTGCTTCGGCTCCGTAGACGAGGAAGAATGGGGTCTCGCCTGTTGGCTTGGTGGCGGTGGTGCAAATGGACCACAACACGGACTGGAGCTCATCGTGCCAGCCCCTACCGCAGGCCTCGAGCTTCTTCTTGAAGGTTCTGGTCTGGAGGCCTCTCAGAACCTCTGCGTTGGCGCGCTCGGCCTGGCCATTGCTCCTGGGGTGAGCCACTGAGGCGTAGCATATCTGCGTTCCAAGGTTAGCACAGTATGTCTTGAAGAGATTGCTAGTGAACTGCAAGCCGTTGTCGGTGATGATGCGGTTAGGGACCCCAGACCGACTCACGAGGCCCTTGATGAACTTAACAACCGACCCGGCTGGGATGGTGCGGACCGCTTCCACCTTTGCCCATTTAGTGAACTTGTCGATGGCGACGTAGAGGTAGCGGTAGCCCCCAGGCGCTCGAGGGAACGGACCCAGGATATCCAGCCCCCAGATCGCGAACGGCCACGAGAGTGGGATAGTCTAGAGGCCCTGGGCTGGCCGGTGGATTTGCTTGCCATGGAACTGGCAGGCCTCGCAGGACCTTACCAGCTCGGCTGCGTCACTGAGTGTCGTGGGCTAGTAGAACCCGCTGCGGAACGCCTTGCCAACCAGGGTGCGCGACGACGAGTGATGCCCGCAATCTCCGCCGTGTATGTCAGCTAGCACCTCGTTCCCCTGCTTCCTGGAGATGCATCACAAGGAAACATCATTTGGTCGTTTTCTGTACAACTCACCATCCTGGATGCAATACACCGTATCTTGCCGGGCCATGCGCTCCGCGCCTCCTCTTTCTCCGGCAGCGTTCCTTGCACCAGGTATGCCCTAAACTCCTCGGTCCAGCACCCCTCCTGAGGCTCGAGCGCCAGGAACAGGCGCGCTCCTGAGGTCAGGCCGCAGGCGGGGGCTCCCGAGGCTGGTGGCTAGGGGAGTTCCTCTTGAGGCAACGCGGGCTCCGCGGCTGAGGGGGCCGCCGAGGGCTTGAAGAATCGCTCTTCGAAGACACCAGGCTCTTGGGGCTGAAGCCTTGACGCCCTCTTGGTGATCTCATCGGCTTCCTTGTTTGTGCCGCGTGGCATGTGTTGCAGTTCCAGGCCCAAGAATTGCTTCTCCATCTTGCGCACCTCCGCGAGGTACGCCTCCATGTGCTCATACCTCGGCTCGTACACCTTGTTGGAGAAGTTGACGAGGAGCTGAGAGTCACCCTTGATGGTGAGACGTTTCACCCCCAAGGCTGCTACAGCCTTGAGGTCGGCGATCAACCCCTCGTATTCCGCGATGTTGTTGGAGACCTTCTCGCCCCTCTGGAAGCAGAGCTGCACGGCGTAGTACAACTTGTCTTGGGTGGGCGAGATGAGTACTGCTCCAGCTCCCACGCCTTGGCGTGCCAAAGCGCCGTCGAAGTACATGACCCAGCCGTCTGGCGCTTCACTTCCTGGCGAAAGGGACCGACTCTCGCCAGCTTCAGGTTCCCGCGCGTCGGTCCATTCAGCCACGAAGTTGGCGAGGGCGGCTCCCTTGATGACCCTGGTTGTGCTGAACTCCAGCTGAAACACATGCAGTTCGATGTTCCACTCGACTACTCTTCCCGCGGCATTGGGGCTCCGGAGCACCCTCTCCAGTGGGTAGGCTGAGACTACCTTAATTGGGTGGCCTTGGAAGTAATGACGCAACTTGCGTGAGGCCACCAGGAGCGTGAGCAGAAGCTTCTGTTGCATGGGATATCATGCCCTTGCGTCCCGCAACACTGTGCTGACGAAGTACACCGGGTGCTCAACGAGGGCGAGAGCGTCAGCGGAGCCTGAGGCCTCGGGAGGTTGGGGCGCCTCCTCAGGTGGGGGGACCTCGGGAGCTTGGTCATCCATCGAGGCATCCGCAGACCCAGGAACGCCGTCTTGCAAGGCCTGATCATTCGCTGGCGCTGTCGTAGCCGCAACATCGTCGTCTTGGTGCCGCATCGTCCCGGATGAAGGTGTGGCATTACGCGGCGGACTCTTGGTCTGGCGCTCCTCCCGGACAGCCACCAACGCCGCACTGGCGGAGTGGGGCGTGGCGGCCAGGTAGAGAACCAGGGGCTCGAGGGGACGAGGCGCTACCATCACTGGAGGGCTGGTCAGGTATCTCTTGAGGTCTTGAAATGCCAGGTCGGCCTCTGGGGTCCACTTGAATGGGCCCTTCTTCTTCATCAGCTTGAAGAACGGCAGGGTGCGCTCCCCCAGCTTGGAGATGAAGCGCCCCAGCAAGGTCACGCAGCCCGCAAGCTTCTGCATTTCCTTGAGAGTCTGCGGTGGGCTCATGTCTTCTACCGCCTTGACCTTCTCTGGGTTAGCCTTGATCCCCCTGTGCGACACGAGGAAGCCCAGTAGCTTGCCGGAGGGAACGCTAAACATGCACTTCTCCGGGTTGAGCCGCAGGTTCACCTGGCGCAGGCTGGTGAAAGTCTCCTCCAGGTCCTGAATCAGGGTTCTCGCCTCCCGAGATTATACCATGATGTCATCAACATAGGCTTCAGCGTTTCTCCCTAGCTGCTGGCCCAGGGCTGTGTGCATCAGCCGCTGGAAGGTCACCCCAGCATTGCGCAGTCCGAACAGCATGTAGGTGTAGTAGTATACCCCACACTGGGTCAAGAAGGCCGTCTTCTCCACGTCCTCCACCGCCATCTTCATCTAGTGGTAACCCGAGAATGCGTCCAGGAAACACAGCAGGTCGCACTCGGCGGTGGAGTCGACGATCTGGTTGATGCGCGGAAGCAGGAATGGGTCTTGAGGGCAGGCCTTGTTGAGGTTGGTGAAGTCGACACACATGCATTCCTTACCGCCTTTCTTGGGCACGACGACGGGGTTCACAAGCCACTCCGGGTACCGGACCTCGCGAATGACGCCCGCCGCTTGTAGTTTGCGGGTTTCCTGGACGATGAAGGACTGCTTCTCCGTGGACTACCGCCGTGCCTTCTTCTTCACAGGGCGCACATTGGGGCACACCCTTAAGTGATGCTCGATCACCCCCTTTGGACCCCTACCAGCTGCTTGGGCTCCCAGGCGAATACCTCCTTATTTGCATGCAGGAACCTCACCAACGCCTCCTCTTGGTCCGGGTTGAGGTTGGCGCCTATGGTGAAGGTGGCTTCCGAGGCTCCGTCCTCCTCGACCAGCACTTGCTTCATTTTGGCCCGATCTTGAGTCAACAGCTGCTTGTTTTTCGCCGGCGCAGCCCCCTTAGCCCCTGGGGCGGCTTCGTCGGTCGGGCGTGCGGCCGCGGCGGCCCTGAAGGCGAGCTTGAGAGCCGTCAGAGCCTCCTTGGTGTCCCCAGCCACGGTGAGGACGCCGCTGCTCCCCGACATCTTCATGAGGTTGTAGGCCAGATGGGTCGCCGCCATGAACTAAGCCAGGGCAGGGTACCCGAGGATGGCGTTGTACGGGAGGCCGATGCGGTGCGGTAGTTGTCCCGGGTACTGAAGGTGACCGGGAGGCGTATATGCCCCAGGGGGCTGGTGGATCCGCTCATGAAACTCCGGAGAAAGGCTTGGTGGGGCGGAGCTGGCCGTATGGCACGTGAAGCAAGCCGAAGGCTTCCACGGAGAGCATGTTGAGGCCAGCTCCGCCGTCGATGAGGGTCTTGGTCATGGCTACGTTGCAGATGGTGGGTGTGCAGAGCATTGGGAGCGCGCCCGAGCTAGTAGTGGTTGCAGGGTGGTCCCCTGAGTCGAAGGTGAGGTCGGCCTTGGGCGCCGCCCATCCTGGAGGGGCTCCCTACTGCATAGAGGCGGCGCCGATCTGGCGGAAGAATTGCTTGACATGGCGGTCCGAGGGCGGTGCCTGTGAGCCGCCGAGGAGGGCCGCGACGGCGACGGGCGCTGGCGCTGCAAAGCGCGCGATGGAAATGCCGCGTAGCTCCTCCCAAGAAGCCACAGAAGATCTTGGCAGGTCGAGCAGCCAGGCGCGCGGCGCGCTAGTGAGGGCCATGGGGAACCAGTTGGCCATGACCTTGTCATCGCCTCCAGCCTCCAGAACGGCCTCCTCGTACGCCAGCAGGAAGGCCGACGAATCCGCCGCGCCGTCATAGCGGAGCGGCATCTCCGACCTGAAATTGTTCAGCCACTGCACCCGCTGCAAGGCAGGGGTGAGGGCCCTGAGCCCCATGGCATCGTCGCGAGCGTTCATTGGTCCAGTCAGAGGAGCGGCGTCGGCCATGGGAGCCGAATGGAGAGGTGAAGCTGACGGAGGAGCGAAGCTTCGGCGCACCCCTACCTGGCGCGCCAAATGTCGGATTCTGGGTTCCAGCAAACCCTTAAGGTTCGAACTCTAGGGTGCGCACGAAGAACCCTCTCTCCATAGCTCGCTCGCACAACGATCTCAAGGCCTAGCTCGCCAAACCCAAGGAACAAGAGACACGAGAATTTATACTGGTTCGGGCCACCGTTGTGGTGTAATACCCTACTCCAGTGTGGTGTGGTGGATCGCCTTGTAGGCTAAGGATGAACAGGTACAAGATATGAACAGCCTCAGGAGGAGAGGTGTTCTTGCGCTCTATGAGCTGGTGAGATGCCTTGGTGGAATGGATCCGATCCCAGATCTGTTTTCTTCTATGGTGGTGGCTAGTCCAATTTATAGAGGCCCTGGTCCTCTTCCCAAATGTTAGGCGGGAAGGGATCCCACAACGGCCAATTTTGAAGGGAGACAACTAGTACAAGTTATCCTGAAAAAAGGTGGTCTTCGCCTGTCAAAGGCTCTGGTGGTGATGTAGCTGTGGGATCTGCGGTGACCTCCGTCCTGCTGTCCTGCTGGTCTTGGTCTTGTTGCACCGATATGAAAACCTTTGCCTGATGCCTCGGGACTCCTCGCCTGCGCCTGCCTCTTTAGCACCAAAGAGGAAACTGGTACTCCGCGCCCGCTGGCGCCCGCCTGGCTTCGGTCGTCATGGCTCACGTCACGCGAACCTCGCGAGGTGCCCCCTGCGTTGATATCTCCGCTCCTCAGGAGCTAACCTAGCGAGGCTGCCCTTGAGGAGGTCTTGTGTCATCCGCCTTGCGAGGCTTTGCCCCTCGCGAGGGTCTTGAGTGGTTGCTGATGAAGATGGGACGTACCGGCCCGTAGGTAGAGTCACGCCGTGGGCCGCAGGCAGGCAAGTATTGGTACCCCCGTTCCCAGGACGCCGACAACATTGAACACATATCTTCCGTATTTTGTAGGACGCGGCTTGTCCTTGGCAAGGAAACGACGGTGTCTAATGTAACAGATCTTGCTAAGTATTGCGTATGACAGCGGATTCCTGTCACAGTGAACACATGCATTGTAACCATGTGTCGTTCACCCTGACATAGTGCCCAAAGCCGGATAATCATGGATGCACCAAATTATAACAACATGCAGAAAGAAATCAGCTGGTGGGCTGCTATATAGGTCTCTAGTGAGAACACCCCTCCATAGTTGTTGAAGTTCCTCCACAAGAGGCTCCATGAATAAATCAAAATCCTTTCCATGAATTTTTGGACCTGGGATGAGCAAGGCCATCATGTAGTTTGATTCTTTTGTGCAGACATTTGGAGGCATGTTGTAAGGGATAACAAGCACTGGCCACATGCTATATGTGGCGCTCTGGTGGCCAAATGGGCTAAATCCATCTGAAGCTAAGCCAAGTCTAATGTTTCTCGGGTCAGTAGCAAACTTTTTGTGTTTCTGATTGAAGCTTTTCCAGTCACTACCATGAGATGGATGGCACATTACATTCTGATCTCTGTACTCCTGGTTCCTAGGATGCCACAGTACATCCTCTCTTGTTTCAGCATCAGGAAACAACCTCTGCAATCTTGGTATAATTGGAAAATGTCTCAGAAACATTATGAGGAATCCTCTTCACAGCATCGCCATCTTTCCATCTTGATGATTTGCATTTTGGGCATTCACTTAAGTTGGCATAATCCTTCCGGAACAGAACACAATTATTCTTACAAACATGGAGCATATCATATGTAATTCCAACTACATGAAGGAAATTCTTCATTTTACTGTAGGTGTGTGGCATCTCAGACGCATCTGAGAAAGATTTGCGGAAAGCAGCCAACATTGCATCGAATGATTTGTTGGTCATCCGCTCAGATGTCTTCACCTGAAGAAAGGTGACCATAGGTGAGAATACTGACAGCTTATTTACTGGGGTGACAGCCACGTTGCATTGTTCCAACATGCGGGCCCACCGTTTTTCTTCTGCAGGTGAAAGTTCACGAAGTGCACGAGCATTTCGTAGCATTGTTTCAATGTTGGTCAAACTCACTGGCTCTGCCACCACCACCACCTCCTCCTCTTCCACCTGAGCATCAGGCAGATCAAGATGGTTATTCTTTGCTTCCACATAGTCAGTAACATTGATGTTCACAGCTTCACCATGATGAACCCGCCTAATATATGTGACCGACATCCCATACAAGTGTAGATGATTTTGCATAGTTGACTGGGGTCTTGTAATTGAATTCATACAACTGCTACACGGGCGGAGCACATCTGATTTTGGACCACGGTACTCAGCTCTGATAAAGTTCATGAAGTTTTCAACCCCCTCGACATATGCAGCGGAGAATCTTCGAGCAGAAGTTATCCAAGTCCTGTCCATCTGTTAGACATACAAATTAGTTCTTCTACTAGATATTACAGAAAAAACATATATGCTTTTTTATGAAGTCTAGAAAAAAAACCTAGGTCGATGTCTAGAGCTATGGCAAAATATTTGGACAAGCAGATCTAAGTAATGAAATATATGTAAAGCTAATTCAGCAAACAGATTTGAGTGCTAAATTATGGCAGGCTATTTCAGCAGGCAATGAGGCCGAGCACACAGCCATCAAAGGCCATCTCAGCAACAAAGATCGAGTATAAAACGGTGTAGAGCTATTTCACCTAACAGATTGGCTACTAGACCATGGCAATCTATGTCACAATAAATATATGGCAGGATATTTTAGCAACTAATCGGGCTTTGCATGCCATCTCAGCTAATCGGATAGAGTGCAGAATAGGGCAAGGAAGCTTCTTAAGCAGAGCATATTGATTGTAAACTACTTCAGCAAACAGTGAGATTAACAGCGTCTATCAACTAACATTCAGCGCTACACCGACATGCACGAGGCCTCAGTCTAGAATGCGCGTACTGTGGGAGAAGCTGGCCGCCGTGCGTCTCCACACGAACATCGCCAGCGGTGGTGGCGCTGACCGCCGTGCGTCTCCACAAGAACATCGCCAGCGGTGGAGGCGCGGCTAGAGGACGACAGTCTACGAGAGTGTACTGTGGGAGCGAGAGGATCGCCGTGCGTCCCCTCGACGAACCGCGGCGCCGATGTATCGACGCGACCGGGAGGGCGGCTTTGGCAGAGCGAATCGAGTGGAGGGGGCCGGGGGGAGGGAGTTTGGGGAATATTATTGGCTAGTTGGCCGAAGGGCGGTTGAATTTGGGATTTGGGGGGGGGGATTTCGTGCGGTGGGCGGGGGGAGTTTGGCGCATGGCCGGTTTCTCCAAGTGCAGTCCCATGTGTCAGTGAAGAGGCAAGCCGAAGCGCGTTCTGTTTGCATGAGCCGTGTGCAGGACCGACCGTGTGTGGTGTGCAATGCGACCGCGACAGGCGTGCTGTGAGTGTACCACCTTTTTCCTTTTAAACTTGGTGCTTCGCCCCCTCAAAAAAAACTTGGTGCTTGGTGCGATCCATCGATACTACTACTAGTAATTCGGTAATCCCGACTAGAACGGCGCGGCCGGGTCTTTTCCCGCGCGATATGCTGAGAGGTTGGCTTAGTTGGTTTTTTTAGGACGAGTAATGCTACACCTACGTAATCCCAATTACATAATTAACGTAATGTGAAACGTGTGAGCTGTTGATTGTAGATTGGGGGGGAGGGAGGGGCCTACCACCATGAAAATCAGGGGGAGAGAGAGAGGCAATTTATGTTAACCCTTTCATAGGTTCCCGTAGATGTAGAAAGATGTGAAATGCGTGATGTGTACTAGACATATTATTGGAGTGCCTAATAAATTGTGTATGTAGACCCTATGTGTTTATTTACTTCGCATGTTAGCTTTGTCTCGGGTCAAACCTTCTAAGTTTATACACACAAAAATGAAACATCATTCCATATACTCCCTCCGTCCCAAAATTCTTGTCTTAGATTTGTCTAAATATGAATGTATCAAGTCACGTCTTAGTATTAGATACATCCATATCTAGACGAATCTAAGACAAGAATTTTGGGACAGAGGTTGTATTTTCATACTCCTACAATATACCTTACTATTATTGTGAAAGTTCATACACACCAGACGAGATTAATGCAAACACGACAGATTTTCATTACATTTCAAACTTTTATAGGACAGAAAATAAAAGAAACCCAACCCTAAACCTATTCTACGGCGGCGACCGATGTCCTCCATCTGCGATCTCCATGTACGGGGGCGGGGTTCAAGACCCGTGAAGTGAAGGTGCGGTCTCCGGCGAGGAAGAGTAGAACATGGGAGACAGACCGACCAGTTGGCACACCATGCCCTGCCGCCTCCCATGCCCTACTCATCCTTGGAGGAGTCCCCGACCTCGGTGGTGCCGGTGGATTTGAGGTCGATGATGATGGACGTGGATGGTTCATCGCTTCACCTGCCACATGCGCCACCGAACGTTGGACGGCGGCAAGTAGGACGCATGGCTGACGGTGCTCCCGTCGTTGGCCGCCAGTGTGGCCACCGCTTGTGCGGTTGTGTCCGCGTTCGGCTACGCCGCTATTCATGGCGAGCGGCGACTTGAGCGAGGGCGGTGACCTCGAGCTTCATCCCCGAAGACAAGCTCTCCCGCAGAGCATTCGCGCTCACGGTCATGGCGGATGTGGTGCCAGGTAGCAGGACGATGCGCTATGGTGTGGAGTTTAGCTAGGCGTTGCCGCTTTAAGTAGCGCATTCCGGTGAGGCCAAGCATCCGGGTGCGTCATTAAGTCGCCGGAGTTGGTTCCTCGGGCACCGAGCCTCTTAATGATGGCATACGGACAAATGACATGAATGCGGGCAGCTGGCGCCGGCTAGGAACGCACCGCACGCCGGCGCGAGGGACGAGGGTTTTTGGTGTGCCAGGGTAGTCAGCTGCGGTCGTGGCAACGTTGGAGATGCCCTTTGCTCACATGCGATCCCCACATGTCATTGAAAAAGCAAGACGAACCGGCATGGTCTCAGGTTCTAGGGATGCAGTTGGCCGCGCTACAACACTCCGCGGACGCGTCGCGGCACGCGTGCACATCGGCTCCCCGTGCATCCTCGATGAGCCGGGTGTTGATCTGCTGGTCGTGCCACAGTGCTAACGCCACCCTCGGCACACTGAAGCTGACCGTGTCTAGCGACGATGAGCGTGTCACTCACCGTGGTCAGCGTGTCCACAAGCGGTGCGGGAGCTGCGCCATGTTGCTGGTCCCCACGACCCACATGAACGGTTCCTTGTGGCGAGGAGGTCATGGGCCAGCTCCTCCATTGGACTAGTCTACGCCACGTCGTCCCGACAGGTGTGCCCCACATGTCGGTTTCCCTGTTTTCCTGGCCAAATTCGAGCGTCAGTGCTCCGCGTTGCGCATTAGGTGCAGAACAGGTGGTTTTTGTGCCCTGGTTCAAATGTGATACAGTACCAAGTTGTTACCCTAGCCCCAAGTGTGGTGGTTTTGGGTACGGTACCACCCTTTTCCTTTTCAACTAGTGAAGCGTAACACTTGATTAAGTAGCCGGATGGTGTGCTAATGTAGGTGTCTGACTTTTTGAAGGAATAATTGAGGTGTGCCCTATCCGTGCCCGCATTTAGGGGTCCAACTACCATGTTCCGGTAGTAGTAACTATACTAGTCCCTGCGTACTCCCTCTGTTTTTATTTACTCCCCGTTTTAGCTTTGCTCAAAGTCAAACTTTGTAAACTTTGACAAAGTTTATAGAGAGAAATAATAACATATACAATAACAAATCAATACCATTAGATTCATTATTGAATATACTTTCACATCATATAGATTTGCTATTGTAAATGTTCATATTTTTTCTATAAATTTGGTCAAATTTTATGAAGTTTGACTTCAGTCAAACCTAATATGAAGAGTAAATAAAAATGGAGGGAGTATCTTACTCCATGAGCAAGACGGAAGGGAAAACGAGACAACTTATTGTTTATTTTAGCCGTTCAAGTATAATCATGTGGCGTTTCTTATTTCTCATTCCTCTCCAACCCTCTTCTCCATCGATCATGCCGCCCTCCGGTCGAGTCCATCCTCCCGCATGCCTCATTTGAACATTCCTCCGAGTATCATTCGCATGTGGGCCTAGACCATGCTTGTATTTCCAATGTTGTAATTTGTCCGACACACATACAGACAAACGGTTTGTTTAAAGTTTCACTTTACCTCCACTAGGTGTCGCTTCTCGTCTTAGTTTTGACATCCCAGTCAGTTCATGCCCCGACACATCTTGACGAGATCAATTGATGTTGAGAGATCAATTGCGTGTCGTGCAAGGAGATAAAGGTTTGGTCTGTTTCTATGATAGAAATGACCCGCGGGGGGGGGGGGGTCTGTGGGGATCGGAGGGAGTATATTGTACGTTCATAAGCGAAATGAACATACTCTACCCACCCTAGTCCTCTTTCAATCGATCTCCGGACCCCGAGATGAAACCAAGAGAGAACGAGTGGGTGCATGTCTGATACCTAAGGCGGATTCAAAATTTTGAACCGGTGATCATAGCATCAGCAAATCATATATAAAGGGTATTCAATGTTTGTTTCGCTTTTGAACGTACAATATACTCCCTCCGATCCTTTCTAGTTTACATATAAGTTTTATGTGTAGTCAAAGTATCTCTACTTTGATCAAACTTACAGAAGAAAGTATCAACATTCAACAACGCCCAATCAATATTGTTAGATCCGTACATACTCCTAGATATGTATTCAAATAGAGGGTTTCCGATTTGTTTTCAAACACGTGAATGTGCTTGTTCTCGCACATGCTCTTCCTACTAGGATTTTTTCACGTATAGCCAGTCCAATAGTAATTTTGTTTTAAGCTCCCTGTCCAATAGTACATCTGCAGTAGAGTATGCAGTGCTCATAGTACTAGTACTCCATCCTTCCATTTATATAGGGCCTAATGCGTTTTTCAAAACCGCCTTTGACTATTGACAAGATTAATAGTACATGAGATGTATAATGTGAAAGTTATATCATTGGAAGCTCCTTTCACATACGAATTTGACCGTATGCTTTGTGTAAGTTGCATGTCATATATTATTACTCTAACATTTGGTCAAAGTTAGCCTCGAAAAACGCATTAGGCCCTGTATAGATGGAAGGAGGGAGTAGTAGTCGAAGTGGATCCTCTGACGTAGGTATCCCTGTCTTTCGGTCACTGACTGGCGGGCCCCATGTTTGCTAGGCTCCGCATGTCAGTTACTCAATGGGTTCAGCCCACTTTAGGGGATCCTCATCCGTAGTATACTCCCTCTGTTTTTATTTACTCCACATAAAACGGAGGGAGTAGTAGTATAGATGACGCGGGCGGGGGAGGGGGAGGGACGTCAGTTTGCTCTCAACTGTGGTCCCAGAAGTGAGCAAAAACGCAAGACGAAGCGTGTTCCATTCGGTGAGCGATGTGGAGGGTCCAGCGTGCTGGGGTGCAACGCGAACGCAACAAGAGCGATGTACAGTCAAAACCGATTGACCGGTCATCACCGGAACCACTATTCACACTAGAACCTTCGCTGCTCGGCCTACGCCAGCCACTGCCCCAAAACCACACCTCCTCTCCAGCCCATTCCCCCACCTTTCGATCCCCTAGCCCGCATCAAGCGTCCCCTAGTTCACCAAAAAGCCATGGTGCGCCGCAAGATCACGTACTACAAGATGCTGACGCCCGAGCACCGTGCAGAAATCGTGGCGGCGGTCGGCGCCACAGACCTCCGTTCCCAAGCTCGCTTTGCGGTGGGCCAATCCTCGAGTTCTCTGGAGCCAAGCTCCTAGGAGGAGGAAGTCGATCCAATGTTCATGGCGGAGGTCACGGTGCAGATGGCCCCCAATGCATATGAGACGATGGACGTCGACTTCGTGATGGCGTCCGGGTCCCCCATGGTGCAGGCGGACCAGCAGTTCAACCTAGCGATACTAAAGGACGACCGGGAGGCGGAGGCTCAACTCGACGTGGAGCACGTGCATGCCGCTGCCATCGAGGCCCTCCTGCACGTGGAACCAGATGTCGTGGACTTGAACCGAGCGGCGGAGACTCAACTTGACGCAGAGCGTGCGGATGCCGCTGCCATCGAGGCCCTCCTGCAGGCGGAACCGGATGTCCTGGACTTGAATCGGGCAGCAGAGGCTCAACTCGACGCGGAGAATGCGGATGCCGCTGCCATCGAGGCCCTCCTGCAGGCGGAACCGGACGTCCTGGACTTGAACCGGGCGGCGGAGGCTCAACTCGACACGGAGCGCGTGGATGCCGCTGCCATCGAGGCCCTCCTGCAGGCGGAACCGGACGTCCTGGACTTGAACCGGGCGGTGCTCTCGTCCGTGCAGAGCGCCCGCACGCTTCGCGTGAACGAGTAGCTGGAGGCCGAGGACAACCACGGTGCGGAGACACACGTCGGCAGCTACGGCTGGTTCGCGCCGGCAGCCAAAGACGACGAGGCCGTCTTGTTTCGCGAGCAGTGATAGTTTTTCTTTATGTTGTTGTTTTTAGGGATCTTTTGCTGTGTAAAAACATATATTTATGCAAGTCGCCTGACTTTCATCATTTGGGTCAGTCGGCCATTTCAGGCGGTTGGATGAATATCCTACATCTCCTAACCCTTCTTCCTCACCTTTTCTTCTTCCCCAACAGACCACCGCACGGGCCGACGGGTCTTCCCTAACATGCGATTGGATAAACATACTATATGAACAAAAATTATGCGTCAGCGGTAGGATGGCTGAGTTTTGTTTGATCACATGCGGTAGCACATGTCAGTGAGGGTGTGTTCCCTTGGTTGGGTTTGCGGCGTGCAGGAGCGACTGTGTGAGGGTGCAGTGCGACCACGGCGTGCAGGAGCGACTGTGTGAGGGTGCGGTGCGACCGCGACAGCCGTGCGCAAGTGTACCTCCTTTTCATTTTGAAAACTTTAGGCAAGCTTGGCAAAAATGTGTGGCGAAGTATGGCAATGCAAGGCCTAGACCCAAACAGGATACAAGTACGTACGTAGGAGTACTACTTGTGTTAAAAAAGAAAGGCGGTATTTTCCTTCGCGGGATTGATCGATACAAATCCTCGTTTGACGTGTCAATTAATGCGTATTTTTTTCTCCAACGCCCAAAGTGCTAACCATCTCACTCCTCATCGCTTGATTAATGCAGCGCCATGCAAACCAACCTTCTCACTTCCACATGCATGCAAGGGTATACTATTAATGTCCTTGGTTGCTAGCACGAGGCAAACCCCATCAATTTTGCCTCGATTAGTGTTAGTGGCCTTCTGCAAATTGTAATTTTGATATACTGGCCTTGTGTACAAAAAAATGGAGGTAGTAACTATTTGACTTCCTTCCCCATTGCGGTGACGTCGACGATATCCCGAACGTTGTGGTTTGGCAAAGTGCGTTCGACGGAGAACACCATGAGGGAGACCACGGTAAGTCGTTCGCAAGTGCCGCCTGCAAGCCAAGACAACCGCCTTATTTGCATCCAGGAAGTCCGTTGAACCAAAGGACGTGTAAATGTACTAGTACTACACAATAGTGTCATCCGTCTAGCTTAATGCGGTGAGGTGGTTTCTCGAAGAAGATGATGGAGAAGCGGAGTCAGGGAAGAGTGAAATGATGGTTGCTTCGTCCGTGCTTTGTGATTTGATGCCTCACTGCTTTGTGATTTGTGATAGAAGGGACAGGGGAGTAGAATCTGTGCTCTATACTGTACATGCGTCCAAGCATGGGAGAAAGAGGAGAGACGTTGCATTTTTCTATTCCTTCAATCAATCAATTAGGGAGCTTCGGTTCCATCTTTTTGGCTTTGGCAGCACCGTTCACAATGGTTCCCATCGATGCCAAAAGCTATTTTCACATTTGGCTACACATTGTGGATGCCCTTAACCGTACCACTTGGTTTTGCTCCTGCGTGCTATCTATACAAATCTCAACTATATTGATCTAAAAAACTATAGTATCAAGATTAGTAAAAAGGAGGTGCTTTTGCCGCGCGGATGGCGGGGGAGGTTTCTTATTTTTAGAGGACGTTGGCCTGGTGGTTTGCTAACATGCGGTCCCACGTGTCAGTGCTTTACCAAGCCGATCCGCGTCCCACATGAGACAGAACAATGACATAAGCAACACGTGGTTAACTTGAAGAAGATGAGGGAGAAGCGGATTCAGCAACGAGTGAAATGATGGTTGCTTCGTCCCCCCAACTTCTTTTTTTAGCATTACTAGCAAGATGCCCGTGCATTGCACGGAACATCAATATGCATATTTTTACAAAACACCTATTGTGATTGACCCATGCAGGAGTAATCCCATGTGTAAAAACTAATATATCTCTAGTTTTATTGGAAAAATGGTATCTCGAGAATTTCATCGAAAAAATGATATCTCGAGAAAGATGAGAGATAAGGTGAGGAGGAGTGGGGCGTGGTGGTGACTGGTGGTCGGACTGGGCGGAGGCATGGGGATGGACGGCGCCGGCAGCGGCCACCATGCCAGATTGTTCCAAAGACTTCCTTTTTTAATTGCTCAACAATGAGGTTGTGGGAGATAAAGATGAATGAGGCAAGGCCTTATATGTAAATGTGGAGAGAGGTGCAGATATAGATCGGACGGTCTATATTACAAGATGGCAGGCACACCATCATCACCAACTCGGTTTTTTATAAGAGTAGAAATTTCGTCCTCCAACTTAACTGCGGGAAAGGTGCAGCTTTGTGATTTGACGCCTCATTGCACATTACTACGCTGGCGCCATGACTGGGGTGCTTCACCCTTGCTGCTCTGCACTGTATTTCGGTATGGCACATGGACCCGGTTGCTTGATGTCCCACATGTTGGCGAAAGGGACTAGAACATTTATGAAAGCGAGCACTCCACTCTTACGACAGAGGAGTACACACAACACGGCGGCCCAATGAACTATTACTTGTGCTGTAGTACTACTATAGTTTTGCTGTTTCGCACGATCCATCGATACAAACCTGATTAGACAGGAAAGGGCGGGATTTTTCCCGAGCGATAGATGATACTGGCCATACATTTCAAAGGCAATTTTAATGTATGCAAACTGAATAATTAAGTAACAATATGAGATCTAGTAAAACTAAAAACACATATGATTTATTGTGTTAGAGTGTAGTAGTAGTGTTGTATTGCATAGTTGTTGCATGTAACATGCGAGAACGTGTAGAGATGTAGTTTTGGTGGGCCTACAGAAAGAAAAGCGCAATACGACGGACTTCAGAATACGCTCATTACGGTCACTATATATGTTTTGCGGTGATTATACGGTCACTTTCTCACCGTTCAACATCAGATTGCACTCTGTTGACCGGCCAAATAGTCTGCGTGGCACTATGTTGACTAGTTAAATTGACCACGTTCCTTGTGGGTCCCACCTGTCAGTTTGCATAGGAAAAATGTCAGATAAACACAAATTTACGCAGGCGCGACAAGACTCCAACCCGTGCACGGGAACCACCTGGTTGTGTATGTGTCTGTCAGGGCCTGATGTGTGCGCATGCACGTGTGGGTTGAGCACTTGAGCGTGAGAGTGTGTGTTGGTCGTGTGGTGTGTGCATGCATGCGTGTGTGTGTGCGTGTGAGTGTTGCGTGCGTGCGTGGCTGTGTGTGTACGTGTGAGTGTTGCATGCGTGTGTGGCTGCATGTGTTCGTGTGAGTGTTGCGTGCATGCAGCTCGTGTGCATGCGTGCGTGTGTGTATAATCACCACACCAGCTCATGTGTGTTAAAATAGACGACTCAGCGTACCAATATAAGGCCACCTTGTCAGCTGTGCCCGCTGTCATGACTTCGAACCACCGTCCAATATATTTTTATCATTTGTTTTCATTCTTACTAGCAAGATGCCCGTGCGTTGCACGTAACATCAAATGCATTTGTATGAGTAGTTTATCTTGTGAGAGAAAAGGATGAACGAGAGAAGGCCTTATTTGCAAATGTGGAGAGGGGTGTGGGTACCTTTTTGCAAAATTGCCATAGTTTCCTTCCTATCCGTCAGATATAAATCAGACGGCCTATATTGTAGGATGGCAGGCACACCATCATCACCAACTCTGTTTTTATAAGAGTAGAGTAGATACACGCCGAAAGGTGGGCCCAATGGTAGTGAGATAATGTGATGCAACACTAGAGGTGCCACATGGAGCGTTTAACTGGTCAATTAGTCATGTCGTGAGCAAATACAGAGTTGTACGTGTCGGATGTGGGGTTACGACAAACCCTTAAGGTTCAAACACTAGGGTGCGCGCGAAGTCTTTCCCTCCTACCGATCTACGCCCTAGCTCGCTAAGATCTCGCGGACGAACTCGACGAACTCACAACACAAAGAGACACGGGGTTTATACTGGTTCGGGCCACCGTTGTGGTGTAATACCCTACTCTAGTGTGGTGGTGGTGGATTGCCTCTTGGGCTGATGATGAACAGTACAGAGGGAAGAACAGCCTCCTGAGGTTGAGGTGTTCTTGTGCTTGGTGACCTAGCGGGTAAGAGCTGGGTGAACTGCCCGATCCCCCTATGGTGGTGGCTAGTTCCACTTATATAGGCCCTGGTCCTCTTCCCAAATATTGAGCGGGAAGGGAGCCAACAACGGCGGGCAAATTTGAAGGGGGACAGCTAGTACAAGCTATCCTGACAAAGGAGGTCTTCGCCTGCAAAAGGCTCTGGTGGTGACGCCGTCTTGGGCTCCATGATGACCTCCGTCTTGCCATCCTCCTGGTCTTGGTCTCGTTGCACTGATATAGCAACCTTTGCCTGATGCCTCGGTACTCCGCGCCTGCGCTGGCCTCCTTAGCACCAAAGAGGAAACAAGGACGCTGCGCGCGCTGGCGCCCGCCTGGTGTCGATCGTCATGGCTCACGTCACGAGAGCCTCGTGAGGTTTGCCCCGCCTTGATATCTCCGCTCCTCGTGAGCCTGCCTGACTAGGCCGCTCCTGAGGAGGTCTTCCGTCGTCTCCATCGCGAGGCTTGGCTCCTTGTGAGGGTCTTGGATGCCTTGTTGATGAAGATGGGTCGTATGGTGTAACGCCCACGATGCGGCTATATCTCCCAAGTGTCGGGGCACGACTTAGAGGCATAACCGCATTGTGGTTTTGTCGCAAGAAGGGTCATCTTCACACAATCCCATGTAATGAACAAGAATGGGATAAAGAGAGTCGGCTTACAATCGCGACTTCACACAATACATAAATATAATCCATACATCATCCAAAATCCACACATAGGCCGACTATGGTCAAGATCCAAATGAAAATAAGATAACCCCAAATGCTAGATCCCCGATCGTCCCAACTGGGCTCCACTACTGATCATCAGGAAAAGACACATAGTAACGACCACGTTCCTCATCGAACTCCCAGTTGAGGTCGATCTCATCATCTGCACTGGCATCGTCGGCACCTGCAACTGTTTTGGTAGAATCTGTGAGTCACGGGGACTCAGCAATCTCACACCCACGAGATCAAAACTATTTAAGCTTATAGGAAAAGATGGTGTAATGAGGTGGAGCTGCAGCAGGCAATAAGCATATATGGTGGCTAACATACGCAAAAGAGAGCGAGAAGAGGAGCAACGCAACGGTCGCGAAGCTAGAAATGATCAAGAAGTGATCCTGAAACTACTTACGTTCATGCATAACTCAAACCGTGTTCACTTCTCGGACTCCGCCGAGAAGAGACCATCACGGCTACACACACGGTTGATGTATTTTAATTAAGTCAAGTGACAAGTTCTCTACAACCGGGCATTAACAAATTCCCATCTGCCTCATAACCGCGGGCACGGCTTTTGAAAGATAATACCCTGCAGGGGTGTCCCAACTTAGCCCATTATAAGCTCTCACGGTCAACGAAGGATAAACCTTCTCCCGAGAAGACCCGATCAGTCTCGGAATCCCGGTTTACAAGACATTTCGACAATGGTAAAACAAGTCCAGCAAAACCACCCGAATGTGCCGACAAATCCCGATAGGATCTGCACATATCTCGTTCTCAGGGCACACCAGATGGGCAAGACGTCGGGTTGGCAGAGACCCTGGTTGCCCAGGGGGCGCCGGACATCGCCCAGTTTGGGCCAGCACTCGAAGGAGCACTGGTCCGGGGGTTTAAAATAAAGATGACCCTCGGGCTCGCGAAAACCCGGGGGAAAAGGCTTAGGTGGCAAATGGTAAAACCAAAGTTGGGCCTTGCTGGCGGAGTTTTATTCAAGGCGAACTGTCAAGGGGGTCCCATAAATCACCCAACCGCGTAAGGAACGCAAACTCAAGGAACATAATACCGGTATGACGGAAACTAGGGCGGCAAGAGTGGAACAAAACACCAGGCATAAGGCCGAGCCTTCCACCCTTTACTAAAATATATAGATGCATTAATATAATAAGAGATAATGTGATATCCCAACATATCCATGTTCCAACATGGAACAAACTCCAACTTCACCTGCATCTAACAACGCTATAAGAAGGGCTGAGCAAAAGCGGTAACTTAGCCAAACAACGGTTTGCTAGGAAAGATGGTTAGAGGCTGTCATGGCAATATGGGAGGCATGATATAGCAAGTGGTAGGTAGCGCAGCATGGCAATAGAACGAACAACTAGCAAAGCAAAGATAGAAGTGGTTTCGAGGGTATGGTCATCTTGCCTGCAAAGTTCTCAGAGTTGTCGAAAGCTTGATCCTCGTAAGCGTAATCAACAGGTTCCTCGTTCACGAACTCGTCTCCCGGCTCTACCCAAAACAAGAACACAAGCAACGGAACCACAATCAATCACGGGAAATGCACAAGCAACATGATGCAAAACATGAATGATATGCGATGCGTATGCGTGCTCCGGAAGAAAAATGATGAACAAGGCAGTAACTTGGCAAACCAAGCATGCCACTGGAAAGATGAGATGATTTCGGTTGAAATCGATATAAAGATCACGGGAAACGGATGCACGGTTTGCAAATGGCAAGCAAAACAAGAATGGCACGAATCTGCGATTAACAGCATGTTAGCACTTAGAATGCAACAAGTAACAATGCTACAGCACTCCAACATAGCAACAAATCAATTGAAAGTAATCTACAGGAGATGCTTGACAAAAGATGAACACTGAGCTACGGCTAGATCAGAACATAACAGGCTCAAACAAGCATGGCAAAAGTGCAAAAGGTATCAGGTTCACAGACTTGGTGAAATTACTGGACATGCCTGAAACAGCATCAGGAAGCAATGTTCTGAGAATGAAATCAACATGCTACAGGAACTTAACATGGCAAAATAAGGCATGGCATAAATCTACTAAATGCATAGAACAAAAGTCCCTTACTGACCACAAGTCAAAAAGGACCAGAAGATATGATGGCACCCATGTAAACATAGCAAGTTTCGTTAACAGGTTTCAGACTTAGCAGAAAACAGAGCATGGCAGAATCAGTAATATGAAGGCATCTTGGTGAGCTTGAAGCACTCACCACCAAGCAATGCATGACAAAACAAGCATAACTACAGCAAGATGGAATGTTTATGAAGCTATCCATGGCAAGAGAAAGTACATAGCATGTATGAAACAACTACAACAAGCTTGGCAAAATTGAATATCATGTTAACAATCTGCCAGAATATTTTATAGCAAAAGTAGAGTAAGATTGAGTCATGCTATGGCACTCCATAATTGCAAACAAGGGCATGAATGGATCCATTACAACAATATCTACAAAACATCCTTACTGAACATCTCCAAAAGGAGCATAGATCTCTCTGTAGCCACATGGATACATAGCAACAAAATAACAGCAGACAAAGACAGAAATCACTTAAGTCCTGGAAATCAGAAACATCAAGAGGCCTAGTTTGCATGCTTGTGCTAGTCACCACAGAGATCAAAAAAATACATGGCATACACCTCTGTAAAGATGGCATGGCATACATCAAAACACATGTAGAGCTCATGCCCATAAGATGCACACATCAATAGCAACAAAAATAACAAATCACCAAGATCTGATAAGTAACAGCAGATAACAGCAACTAGCACTCTTGCACCAGGGATTTGGGCATCAAGATGGACCCAAATGGACATGGTGAATGGAACAAAATGAAGAGCATCTCGAGACGAACATTTCGATATATTACACGCACGAAACGGAGCTATATGCGGAGAGTTATGATGCGATGAACAGGTGCACATATTGTAAGATGCATGGGACTTGGAGAAATTTCGGGGGAAGGGGAGAGTCAACCTTCGGCGTTGACCCGATCTGGATCGGGCTAGGGTTCTCGCCGGCGATGGAGCCGGCCGGAGCAGCTGCCGGAGATGGAGAGGGGCGGTGCCGGCGGAGAGGAGGGAGAGGGAGACGGCGGCTACGGAGGGCGGCGACGGAGAAGGACGGCGACGGCGCGGTCGGAGGAGGAGGCGGCGGCGCGGTCACCGACGGGGAGCGCCGGCGATGGCGGGGCGGCGCTCGGGCCAGGCGGCGGCGGAAGGAGGCGCCGGCGTCGGGCGGCGAGAGGCGCGCGCGGGCCGGGAGGGCTTGCCCCGGGCCCGGGCGGGCCAGCGGCGGACGGCGGCGGGGGGGCCACGTGTCAGCACGGGAGAGGCCGGGCGCGGCGGCGGACATGTCCGGCGCTGAGGAAGACGCGTCCGGCGGCGCGGAGGGGAAAATGATCTAGGGTTTCGCCCGAATTTCGGAGGGGGAGGTGTATATATAGGTAGAGGGAGCTAGGAGAGTCCAAATTGAGCACGGTTTTCGCCCACACGATTGTGATCGAACGACCTAGAGCATGGAGATCACTTAGAGTGGTTTTGGGCTGTTTAGAGAGGGGTTTTGCTGCAACACACAAAAGGACTTTGCGGTTACCCGGTTAACCGTTGGAGCATCAAACGACCTCCAAATGGAACGAAACTTGACAGGTGGTCTACCGGTGGTATCCCAAGGCCACTTGACAAGCCTCGGTCCATTCCGAGAACGTTTAACACCCGCTCATGAAAAGAAAACAAGAGGGGTGCGCCGGAGGAAGTGGGAGTGCCGGATTGCAAAACGGACAACGGGGAAAATGCTCGGATGCATGAGACGAACACGTATGCAAATGAGATGCACATGATGACATGATATGGAATGCATGACATGAACAAAAAGCAAAATGAAAATCAAAACCCGACCACTAATGGACTATCATAGCACATAGCCGAAAATGGCAAGAGTTGGAGTTACAAATATGGAAAGTTACATCAGGGGTGTTACATATGGCCTGCTGGCTTAGCCACGCCGTAGGCCGCAGGCAGGAAAGTCTGGGGACCCCCGTTCCCAGAACGCCGACAGTAGCCCGCAGGCCTAAGGTGCGCTCGGGCTTGGCTTCGCGGCGAAGCCAAGGGTCAAGTACGGAGCACCGCGGGCCCCAAAAGCATGCGGCCTCGTTTGACGCGTGGCGGTTGATTGGACGTGGGCGTCTCCGCTTCCCCATGATGCCTCGGCAACTGCTCGACTTGACAAGTCCCTGCGACATGCAAGGAAAACCATCATTACCTGCGATCGTGGGAGGCGCCGGTTGGCCTTCTCTTGCTATAAATGGGGAGGGGGCGGAGCCCCCGTCGCCCATCTCTTCCTCGCTTGCTTGCTTCTTCTTCCTCGCTCCATTGCTTGCAGTGCCACCAATGGCACCACGAAGGAAGTTCTCCGCCGCCGAGAAGGGAAAGGCCCCTCACGAGGGACCCGGAGGGGGTCGTCCTAGTCATGGCGGTCCAGTTGACGAGGGGAGGCATGCTATGGTGGCCCGGCCTCCCCGTCTGCGCTTCCATTCAGCGGAGGTGTTGCCGGAGTTCGTCGTCTGGTCGGAGAACCCGGCCGACAACTGGCTCCAGCTTCCGCCCTTCTTCGTCGATGAACTGCCGGCCCTTGGTCCAGGCGGACTCTGGTTGCAGGTGGATGGTTGCTGCAGCAAGGCCTCTTGGGTCGCGGTCGAGACTTCCGCCGCGGCCAACATAGTCCTGGCCCGTGGTTGGCAGACGTTCGCCCGCGCGCGCGGCCTGGGCAGGCGGTGCACTCTCCACTTCAAGTACGATGGTGGATCGACCCTGTATGTGAGGGTGTTTGGGGAAGATGATCGCCGCGCCGGGTGCTGCCCCGAGATGAACGACGGTGAGGAGGTGCTCGGCCTTGGTGACGGTCGCGACGAGGACAAGGGCGAGCCTGCCCTCGACGGAGACCGTGTCTCTTCCAGCTACGGCAGCTCTTCCTTCGGTGACAGCTCCAACAGTGGTGGCTACGACCAGCCGCCGCGCCCGCTTCGAAGGCGGCAGCGGGTCATCTCGTCGCCGCGCCTCCGTTAAGCGCGAGGAAGGGTCTGGCTAGGCTCGGGGCGTCGCTAGGGGCCTGCCTCCGCGGATCGCCGCAACGCCACTTTGTTTTGCTCTTTTTTCCTGCATCCAAAAAATGAAACCAGTATGGGCCCAGAGGGGCATGTATCGAACTGTGGTTCCTTGGTTATTGCACTGTGCACGTTATTCCCGTGCCGTGTTGTTATTTTGCGCAAAGATAACTTAACCTGGTGCATTAAGGCGCCCTCTTCCTTATGAGGCGCTTATTTCCTCGTGTCCATCTTGCCTTGGTGGCCTGCACTCGCTCAGGAACTACAAAAACTCGTTAGGAAGTGCGTTAAAAGATTTGCCGCCCACCCTAGCCCTGATCTGGCGCTTTGTATCGCGGTACCCGAGGGGCACGGACTAGGAGAGGTGCGCCAGCTTTTGGGCTCGAACGAGGGTGGCTCGCGAGAAGGCAGAGAGGAGAAAAATGCTCGCGAGGGCACCTGCCTAGCCCCCTCACGAGGTATGCGAGAGAGAGAACACGAGCAAACCAGAGCCGGAAAATGCGGTAAGAGGCGAGGGAATCAAATCAGCAAGGAACACAAAAAGCAAACTTCGATTAAGGAAAAGCGAGCCAACTACGGAAAGCAAATGAAAAGCCGCGTCCGGCACCTAATCTAGTCTTCTCGCCAGCGCGGAGCTAAGTGCTGCCACTAGGCGTGGACGGGAGATCCAGGGCCTGAGGCCGGCGCTCCTGAGACTCCGGGGCGTGTACAGCCCCAACTCATTATTACGTGAGAGTGTCACGGGCGGCGATTCTTCACAGGCACCGGGCCTTCTTCACAGGCTCTGGGCCTTTCTTCACAGGCTCCGGGCCTTGCTTCATGGGTAGAACTTCCGGAAGTGCTGGATGTTCCAGGCGTTTTGGATAGGTACCCCATCTTGTGTCTCCAGGCGCACGGCGCCAGGCCTGGAGATGTGGACGACCTTGAACAGGCCCTCCCACATTGGTGAAAGCTTTTGCAGCCCTTCCCTTGAGAGGAACCGCCTCAGGACGAGGTCGCCCACCTCGAGCGTCCTGGGGCGGACGTTGCGGCAGTGGTATCGCCGCAGCGCTTGTTGGTACCTTGCCGCCCTTAATGCAGCTTCGCGACGGCGTTCCTCCCCCAGCACGAGATCCATCCCCCGCGTGGCGTCCTGCTGCGTTTCGTTGAACGCCAGGACCCGTGCGGAGGGATGCTTGACCTCGTGAGGGAGGACTGCTTCAGCTCTGTAGACGAGGAAGAATGGAGTCTTGCCCGTTGGCTTGGTGGCGGTGGTGCGGATGGACCATAGCACGGACTGGAGCTCATCGTGCCAGCCCCTGCCGCAGGCCTCTAGCTTCTTCTTGAAGGTCCTAGTCTTGAGGCCCCTCGGGACCTCCGCGTTGGCGCGTTCGGCCTGGCCATTGCTCCTGGGGTGCGCTACCGAAGCGTAGTAGATCTGCGTTCCAAGGTTAGCACAGTAGGTTTTGAAAAGGTTACTAGTAAACTGTGAGCCGTTATCTGTGATGATGCGGTTGGGGACCCCGAAGCGGCTCATGAGGCCCTTGATGAACTTGACAGCAGAGCCGGCTGGGATGGTACGGACGGCTTCCACTTCCGCCCACTTGGTGAACTTGTCGATGGCGACGTAGAGATAGCGGTAGCCCCCTGGCGCCCGAGGGAACAGGCCTAGGATGTCCAGCCCCCAGACCGCGAACGGCCATGTGAGCGGGATGGTTTGGAGGCCCTGAGCAGGCCGATGGATTTGCTTGGCGTGGAATTGGCAAGCTTCACAGGACTTCACCAGCTCGGCTACGTCGTTGAGTGATCTAGGCCAGTAGAATCCACGCGGAACACCTTGCCGACGAGGGTCCGTGACGACGAGTGGTGTCCGCAGTCCCCGCCGTGTATGTCAATCAGCAACTCCCTTCCTTGATCGCTGGAGATGCAGCGCAGCGTGACATCGTTCGGTTGTTTCCTGTATAACTTGTCGTCTTGGATACAGTATGCCGTGGCTTGCCGGGCCACACGCTCCGCGTCCTCTTCCTTCTCCGGCAGCGTCCCGTGCGTCAGGTACTCCTTGAATTCCTTGGTCCATCATTCCTCCTGGGGCTCGAGCGCCAAGAGCAGCCGAGCTCGTGAGGTTCCGGCAAATGTCGGATGTGGGGTTCCGGCAAACCCTTAAGGTTCAAACACTGGGGTGCGCGCGAAGTCTTTCCTTCCTACCGATCTACGCCCTAGCTCGCTAAGATCTCGCGGACGAACTCGACGAACTCACAAGACAAAGAGACACGGGGTTTATACTGGTTCGGGCCACCGTTGTGGTGTAATACCCTACTCCAGTGTGGTGGTGGTGGATTGCCTCTTGGGCTGATGATGAACAGTACAGAGGGAAGAACAGCCTCCTGAGGTTGAGGTGTTCTGTGCTTGGTGACCTAACGGGTGACCTACTTGGCGCGCCGGGTAGGGGTGCGCCGTAGCTTCCTTTCCATCAGTTCGTCGCCCCGTCGCTCCGTCGTCTCCATGGCGGACGCTCGCCGTGCTCGAGCTGAGCGTCGGGCTGCCCTCACCGCCCGCGTTGCTCAGACAGCTCCCGTCGGCGGGCCACCTCGTTGTTCTCCGTCTCATGCCGCCAACGCTGCCACCGGCCCGGCGGGGAACGAGCAACAGGCGTCCTCGCTGCATCCTTCGGTGCGGCAGGACGGCCGCACCGCCACTCCATCGCTGACCCCAGCCGGTTCCTCGTCTCACGCACGCCGTGCTCCCATGGAGGCGCGGGCCGCACTCCTCGCCGCAAACGAACTCCTGCGCTACCGCCTAGTCGACGACCTCTATGAGGAGTGGCTCGACCGCGTCGCCGAGCTCGTCCGCGCCGCAGGGGGCTCCCTGGCGCCGTCCCTCTCTCTATCTCACCCTCAGCCAGCCACGGGCGATGAGGCTCATGGCGCGCCTCCACCACCTCTGCCCCAAGACGGTGCCTCGGCACCAAGGCGCGCGGCCCCACAGCGTGATCCGCCACACCCGGTGCCCGCGCGTGAAGAGAGAAGCTGCCAAGAAATCCCTCGGCCGTGAGAAGCTGCACACACGCTTCCCGTGCCACCTTGTCAAGACCGTGCACCGCCCGCGGCAGCGCCACGCGGACCTCATCGAGACCAAGCTCCACCTCTGAAGCGGGCCCCAGCAACCATGGACGGCTGCCGCGCCTTCACCCCCGAGCTACGTAGCATCGCCTGGCCAGGCAAGTTCAAGCCGGATCTGCCTCCTCGCTACAACAGCACCGCCGACCCCGCGGAGTTCCTGCAGCTCTATGACCTGAGCATCGAAGCGGCCAACGGCGATGAGAAAGTCATGGCGAACTGGTTCCCCATGGCTCTCAAGGATGGAGCCCGCTCCTGGCTTCTTAACCTGTAGCACGGCTCGATCTCCTCCTGGGACGAGATGCGCGACCGCTTCGTCGCCAACTTCCAGGGCACTCGCGACTGCCCCCCGGCCGCGGGTGACCTTCGCCGCATCAAGCAACAACCAGGAGAGACCCTCCATCGAGCGCTTCAACAACACCCGCCTCAAGATCCCCAAGGTCACGGACGAGGCCATCATCTCCGTGTTCTCAGACGGTGTCTGTGACGTCAAGATGAAGGAAGAGCTCGCTATCCATGAGGAGCTCTGCACATCTCAGGAGCTGTACAACCTGGCGACCAAGTGCGCAAGAGCTGAGGAGGGGCGCCTCTCTCTCCTCGAGCTGCCAGCTGCAGGAGTGGAGGAGAAGAAGGCCAAGGCCAAGGACGTGAAGCGCAAGGAAGCAGCAGTGCTAGCAGCGGAGCTCGACACCAAGCGGGGCAGAGATCAGCCCGAGTCATCCAAGAACAGCCGACCGTTCTGCGCCTTCCACAACCTGAACACCCACAACACCAGCGACTGTTAAGAGCTCAGAGCCATATGAGAAGGATGCTTCGGTCGGAGCCCCGTTCGCAGCGACCGGGGCTAGGGCCGTGGAGGAGGACGTGGAGGCGGACGCTGGGACGACCGTGGCCCGCGCCAGGAATGGCGTGACAGGCCTCGTGAGGACCGCTGGCAAGACCATCCTCGCGAGGGCGCCTGGAGGGACCAGCCTCGTGAGGATTGCCCCCAAGGCAACGCCAGTCTTCCCCCGCTGCCGCCGCCAAGAAGGAACGACGACCACCATCAGGACGAGGGGGCTGGGGGCTTCCAGGAGCCGCGTGCAATTGCATGCATCTTGGGCGGCGCCCAGGCCCCAGCCTCTCAGCGCATCTTCAAACAGTTCGCTCACAAGGTGAACGCGGTGCTCCCCAAGCTCGAGGCCACGCGCCCGCTCAAGTGGTCCCAATGCGCCATCACCTTTGACTCGGCAGATCAGCTCAAGTGCGCGGCCATCGCCGGTGCCCTCCCGATGTTGTGTTCCCCAGTCATCAGCAATGTGCAGGTTACCAAGACCCTCATCGACGGCGGCGCAGGGCTCAACGTCCTGTCCGTCGACACGTTCGACAACCTCCAAGTGTCGTATGAGCAGCTCCAGCCTACCAAACCTTTCTCAGGAGTGACCGACGGTTCCACCACGCCGATAGGGCAGGTCCGCCTGCGTGTCGCCTTCGGAGAGTGCAAGAATTACCGCACCGAGCTCATCGACTTCGACGTCGCGCACATCCGCCTGCCGTACAACGCCATCCTCAGGTATCCGGCCCTGGCCAAGTTCATGGCAGTCACCCACCACGGCTACAACGTCCTCAAGATGCCGGGAAGCGAAGGAATCATCACGGTCCCATGTGAAGAGAGAGATGCGGTGTCTTCCCTTGAGCGCGCCTTCCAAGCTGCAGCAATCGACGACCCCGACAGCAGAAGTGAGGGCCCTCCAGAGGCCATCCCCAAGAATAAGCAGCTGCGCCGCACAGGACCTCAGGAGGATGGTGACGCGGCAGGAGCCTCATCAAGATCAGCGTCCGTCCCAGGGGCGCCTCCCTCCATCGCATAGGAAGGCGTGCCCGGCGCCCTCCTCGGACAGGGCTCGGGGGCTCTCTTCTGGAGGGCCTCAGACCTTGCCAACCTCACGAGGGAGGCGTTTGGGCACCACTTGGAGGCGTGCTTCGCGGCACGTGTCCCTCAGGAGAGCTCAGGGCAAGGAGTGCCCACCACTCAAGAGTTCATCACCAAGACCACTCAGGAACTGCAAGACGCAAGAGCCATGCGCGGCGACAGCCGCTCACGAGGCGCAGCTCCCCATCCTGGCGAGGATGCTGGGCTGCGTGTCTGCATCGACGTCCCCGGGCTCAACAGGGCCGCATCTTAGGAGCGCTTCTGGCCTTCGCGTGTGGGCCGCTGCGATAGCCCGCCACACAGCTATGTTCGCATGCCCTTCGGCTTGCCGAGGGTGGCGTCAGCCTATCACCACAACATGCGGCGTGTCCTGGCGGCTCAGGAGGCCAGGTACCACGTCGTCCTGGAGGAAATGGAGACGGTCTTCAGGGAACCTCCCGAGCCCCCAGAGCCTCCCGAGGCTCAGGGCTCCGGTGGCTCATGAAGAGTCACTCCTTCCACGCATGCTTTCAGCTGCACCAACTCTACTTCGTCTACAGAACCAGGTGACATCTTCCAAGCTCGTTTAGCTGGGAGCGCCCCTCGGGCTGCATCATTCCCAGGCCACATGAGTCCGTCCCTGTGGCATGTATCCCTTTGCTTATGTCTTTAGCTTACCTTGTTGGGGGCACCCTTCGGGCTGCATCATCCCCAAGCCGCTCGGGCCGGACCCAGTGGCATGTATCTTGCTGCATTTACCTAAGCTGATCTGCTTTCCATGCTTAACCTGCCCACAGCTATCGCCTGCTCGATCGCCGCCCGCCACGGGTCTATTCATCCTATGCAATTCGCTTGCGCGTTAAAAGGGGGGCTCCTGAGGATCGCGACTTAGGAGCTCTTACTGGCTCTCCAGCCCTCACCCCTGGCCTTGACCACGGCATCGCGACCTGGCATACCAGCGGCGGCTGAGCTCGTTCGAGGGCCAGGACCTGAGGACGTAGAGTGCTTGCATCTAACCGCCTTGCAGGAACACACAATCACCAAGACTCAAGACCAGGCGCAACCCGCCTTGAGGTAGGGCCTCGTGAGTCCCGCGCTGGCTCACGAGTGGCCAGATACACCTCGCAGCCCTGCCGTGCAAGCCACATGTCAGGGCGGGGTTGTACACGCCCTGGGGCCTCCTCCCGGAGGGGGCCCCCATCCCACGCACAAGTGGAAGCACCATGCTCCGCGCTGGCCGTCGACACTGCCGAGGAGCGGCTATGCCCGTGCACAAGCGGAAGCACTATGCTCCGCGCTGGTGATAAACAACTGAGGGCGGCCCCACGGTCGTACCAACCTCAAGGAGCCCAGAGCTCAGCATCCAGCCTCACCGCAATGCCTCCCCTCAGGAGAGCCACGCGAGGGGGCTGGGCACGGGGGCTGCGCTCGGGTCACACCCAAGCGCACACCACCCAACCAGGTCTCCCGGACCTGGGCGTCGCGCCCCCCTCCCGAGGCCTCGACGAGGGCAGGTATGGAAATTGTTTGCACATCAAGGGGGACTCCTGAGCATCGCGACTCAGGAGCCTAACTGGTCACGTAGCCCCTCACTCCTTGGTCCATCCTGGTCTCCGGTCGTCCCAATGGTGGTTGAGGTATGCGCGGGGCCGGGCTCTGCCGACGTAGAACATTAATCTATCCTCGCGAACTCTCCCTATAAGCTGTTTGCGCGTCAAGGGGGACTCCTGAGCATCACAACTCAGGAGCCTAACTGGTCACGTAGCCCCTCACTCCTTGGCCTGTCCTGGTCTCCGGTCGGCCCAATGGCGGTTGAGGTATGCGCGGGGCCGGGCTCTGCCAACGCAGAACGCAAAGCAAATAGGAAGGAAATCGCAAAATCTCAAAGCAAATATTACAAACACATTGTCCTCATGATATCAAATGAAAAGTCTAAACGCCTCCACGAGGCACCTTCTGATCTCGTTTACAAATACTTGTGGTGAAAACATGGTATTGGCCACCATTTAACTGCTTTGGATTACTCTGATACCCTGACTGATTACCTTGCTGACGCTTGCCCTGACCAGACTATTGGTTATAACCACCCTGGTTACCTTGACCTGGATAGCCAGAGCTTGAGCCGCCACCGCCAAAGCCTAGCCCCTGAGAGCCGGATTCTGACCCGCCGGGCGGCCCATTATTATTACCATGATTCTGATTAAGGCTGTAATTCCTGAACTCTCGCATAACCCAACAATCCTTCCAGGCGTGAGTGGACGGCTTGTTGGGAAGACTGTGCTTCGGGCACGGGTCATTAAGCGCCACCTCAAGATTAAAAGGCTTTGCACCGCCAAAGGGCGGCTTGCCATTACCATTGCGGTGTTGGTTTTTATACCCAGTGTTGGTGTTAGCTACTAGACCCGACCCGCCATCGGGGTGTCTGCGCTTACCACCGTTGCCTTGGTTATTTCCATTATGCCCTACCACATTCTGCTGCTGACCCTTACCATTGACATTCTTCTTACCCTTGTTGGACTTCTCGTCATCAGATCCAGGGTATTTTGTGTTATCAGAGTAGCATATTTAATGAGAGCCGCCATGAGCTCACCCATGTCCGTGCAGTAACGCTTAAGCCGCCCTAGCTTCTGCTTAAGAGGGGTAAAGTGACAGTTCTTCTCCAAGACCAAAACCGACTGACTCGATGCGATACTACCTAAGGAGTGAATGATAGCAGAGACCCGCCGGACCCAATGGTGGGCCGAATCATCCTCACGCTGCACGCAATTATCCAGATCGATAATCGTCAGAGGCTGCTTGCATGTCCCTTGAAAGTTTTTGATAAAAGTGCCTTCAACTCTGCCCATGAGTTGATGGAATTAGCAGGCAAACTTTTTAACCATGTACGGGCTGGCCCATCCAACATCATAGTAAAGTACTTGGCACAGACTGCATCATTGACATCCAACATCTACATGGCTAACTCATAACTTTCAATCCAACCTTCAGGAGGGAGATCAACCGTATAATTAAGCACCTTGCGAGGGCCCTTGAAATCCTTAGGCAGACGTTCATTACGCAAGGCCAGTACCAAACACAGCACTCCAACTGTCCTGGAAATCGTCCCAGCCCCTACTAAGGTTGAAGGGTCACCCGGAGGTTGCTGATACGCCCCCTGTTGGGCCGCTACTGCCGCCTCACGACGAGCTCTCACTACAAAAAAAAGACACATCCGTGACATTTTGGGCCGAATGAAATTTTATCTGTCATGCTTATGACACTTTTATGATGATAATTTTATCCTCCTGGTCTTGGTCTCGTTGCACCGATATAGCAACCTTTACCTGATGCCTCGGTACTCCGCACCTGCACTGGCCTCCTTAGCACCAAAGAGGAAACAAGGACACTGCGCGCGCTGGCGCCCGCCTGGTGTCGATCGTCATGGCTCACTTCACGAAAGCCTCATGAGGTTTGCCCCACCTTGATATCTCCGCTCCTCGTGAGCCTGCCTGACTAGGCCGCTCCTGAGGAGGTCTTGCGTCGTCCCCCTCGCGAGGCTTGGCTCCTCGCGAGGGTCTTGGATGCCTTGTTGATGAAGATGGGCCATACGGCCTGCTGGCTTAGCCACGCCGTGGGCCGCAGGCAGGCAAGTCTGGGGACCCCCGTTCCCAGAACGCCGACAGTAGCCCCCGGGCCCAAGGTGCGCTCGGGCTTGGCTTCACGGCGAAGCCAAGGGTCAAGTATGGAGCACCGCGGGCCCCAAAAGCATGCGGCCTTGGTTGACGCATGGCGGTTGATTGGACGTGGGCGTCTCCGCTTCCCCATGCTGCCTCGGCAACTGCTTGACTTGACAAGTCCCTGCGACATGCAAGTAAAACAATCATTACCTGCGATCGTGGGAGGCGCTGGTTGGCCTTCTCTTGCTATAAATGGGGAGGGCGCAGAGCCCCCGTCGCCCATCTCTTCCTCGCTTGCTTGCTTCTTCTTCCTCGCTCCATTGCTTGCAGTGCCACCAATGGCGCCACGAAGGAAGTTCTCCGCCGCCGAGAAGGGAAAGGCCCCTCGCGAGGGACCCGACTCCCCGGCGCCCAAGCGCGGACGCGGCCGTTCGCGCAAGCGCGCCGCGTCCCCCCCGTGGCCCACTGTCGAGGCGGCGCCGCGGCACGCGGAGGGGGTCGTCCTAGTCATGGTGGTCCAGTTGACGAGGGGAGGTGTGCTATGGTGGCGCGGCCTCCCCGTCCGCGCTTCCATTGAGCGGAGGTGTTGCTGGAGTTCGTCGTCTGGTCGGAGAACCCGGCCGGCAACTGGCTCCAGCTTCTGCGCTTCTTCGTCGACGAACTACCGGCCCCTGGTCCAGGCGGACTCTAGTTGCAGGTGGATGGTTGCTGCAGCAAGCCCTCTTGGGTCGTGGTCGAGACTTTCGCCGCGGGCAACATAGTCCTGGCCCGCGGCTGGCATACGTTCGCCCGCGCGCGCGGCCTTGGCAGGCGGTGCACCCTCCACTTCAAGTACGATGGTGGATCGACCCTCTATGTGAGGGAGTTTCGGGAAGATCGTTGCCGCGCCGGGTGCTGCCTCAAGACGAATGACGGTGAGGAGGTGCTCGGCCTTGGTGACGGTCGCGACGAGGACGAGGGCGAGCGTGCCCTCGGCGGCGACCGTGTCTCTTCCAGCTACGGCGGCTCTTCCTCCTGCGAAAGCTCCAACGGTGGTGGCTACGACCAGCCGCCGCACCACCGCGCCCGCTTCGAAGGCGGCAGCGGGTCATCTCGTCGCCGCGCCTCCGTGAAGCACGAGGAAGGGTCTGGCTAGGCTCGGGGCGTCGCTAGGGGCCTGCCTCCGCGGATCGCCGCAACGCCACTTTGTTTTGCTCTTTTTTCCTGCATCCAAAAAATGAAACCAGTATGGGCCCAGAGGGGCGTGTATCGAACTGTGGTTCCTTGGTTATTGCACTGTGCACGTTATTCCAGTGCCGTGTTGTTATTTTGCGCAAAGATAACTTAACCTGGTGCGTTCAGGACGCCCTCTTCCTTACGAGGCGCTTATTTCCTCGTGTCCATCTTGCCTTGGTGGCCTGCACTCGCTCAGGAACTGCAAAAACTCGTTAGGAAGTGCGTTAAAAGATTTGCCATCCACCCTGGCCCTGATCTGGCGCTTTGTATCGCGGTACCCAAGGGGCACGGACTAGGAGAGGTGCGCTAGCTTTTGTGCTCGAACGAGGGTGGCTCGCGAGAAGCCAGAGAGGAGAAAAATGCTCGCGAGGGCACCTGCCTAGCCCCCTCACGAGGTATGCAAGAGAGAGAACACGAGCAAACCAGAGCCGGAAAATGCGGTAAGAGGCGAGGGAATCAAATCAGGAAGGAACACCAAAAGCAAACTTCGATTAAGGAAAGCGAGCCAACTACGGAAAGCAAATGAAAAGCCGTGTCCAGCACCTAATCTAGTCTTCAAGTCTTCTCACCAGCGCGGAGCTAAGTGCTGCAACTAGGCGTGGGCGGGAGCCCCAGGGCCTGAGGCCGGCGCTCCTGAGACTCCGGGGCGTGTACAGCCCCAACTCATTATTACGTGAGAGTGTCACAGGCGACGATTCTTCACAGGCACCGGGCCTTCTTCACAGGATCTGGGCCTTTCTTCACAGGCTCCGGGCCTTGCTTCATGGGTAGAACTTCCGGAGGTGCTGGATGTTCCAGGCGTTTTGGATAGGTACCCCATCTTGTGTCTCCAGGCGCACGGCGCCAGGCCTCGAGATGTGGACGACCTTGAACGGGCCCTCCCACATTGGTGAAAGCTTATGCAACCCTTCCCTGGAGAGGACCCGCCTCAGGACGAGGTCACCCACCTCGAGCTTCCTGGAGCGGACGTTGCGGCAGTAGTATCGCCACAGCGCTTGTTGGTACCTTGCCGCCCTTAATGCAGCTTCACGACGGCGTTCCTCCCCCAGCACGAGATCCATCCCCCGCGTGGCATCCTGCTGCGTTTCGTCGAACGCCAGGACCCGTGCGGAGCGATGCTTGACCTCGTGAGGGAGGACTGCTTCAGCTCCGTAGACGAGGAAGAATGGAGTCTCGCCCATTGGCTTGGTGGCGGTGGTGCGGATGGACCACAACACGGACTGGATCTCATCGTGCTAGCCCCTGCCGCAGGCCTCCAGCTTCTTCTTGATGGTCCTGGTCTTGAGGCCCCTTAGGACCTCCGCTTTGGCGCGTTCGGCCTGGCCATTGCTCCTAGGGTGTGCTACCGAAGCGTAGCAGATCTGCGTTCCAAGGTTAGCACAGTAGGTTTTGAAAAGGTTACTAGTAAACTGCGAGTCGTTATCTGTGATGATGCGGTTGGGGACCCCAAAGTGGCTCACGAGGCCCTTGATGAACTTGACAGCAGAGCCGGCTGGGATGGTACGGATGGCTTCCACTTCCGCCCACTTGGTGAACTTGTCGATGGCGACGTAGAGATAGCGGTAGCCCCCTAGCACCCGAGGGAACGGGCCTAGGATGTCCAGCCCCCAGACCGCGAACGGCCATGTGAGCGGGATGGTTTGGAGGCCCTGAGCAGGCTGATGGATTTGCTTGGCGTGGAATTGGCAAGCTTCGCAGGACTTCACCAGCTCGGCTGCGTCGTTGAGTGCTGTAGGCCAGTAGAATCCACTGCGGAACACCTTGCCGACGAGGGTTCGTGACGACGAGTGGTTTCCGCAGTCCCCGCCGTGTATGTCAATCAGCAACTCCCTTCCTTGATCGCTGGAGATGCAGCGCAGCGTGACATCGTTCGGTCGTTTCCTGTATAACTCGCCGTCTTGGATACAGTATGCCATGGCTTGCCGGGCCACGCGCTCTGCGTCCTCTTCCTTGTCCGGCTGCGTCCCGTGCGTCAGGTACTCCTTGAATTCCTTGGTCCAACATTCCTCCTGGGGCTCGAGCGCCAAGAGCAGCCGAGCTCCTGAGGTCGGGCCACAGGCTGGGGCTCCCGTGGCCAGAGGCTGTGGGAGCTCCTCCCGAGGCTGAGTCATGCTTGAAAGAGGTGGCGTAACTGATGGCTTGAAGAGCCGCTCCTCAAAGACACCGGGCTCCTGCGGCTGCCGCTTGGACGCTCTCCTGGCGATGTCGTCGGCTTCCTTGTTGGTGCCCCGGGGCACGTGCTGCAGCTCCAGGCCCGAGAACTGCTTCTCCATCTTGCGCACCTCCGCGAGGTAGGCCTCCATATGCTCGTCCTTCGGCTCGTACACCTTGTTGGAGAAGTTGACGAGGAGTTGCGAGTCGCCTCTGACGGTGAGGCACTTCACCCCTAGAGCCGCCGCAGCCTTCAGGCCAGCTATGAGGCCTTCGTATTCTACGATATTGTTGGAGACCTTCTCGCCGTGCTGAAAGCTGAGCTGCACGGTGTAGTAGAGCTTGTCCTGAGTGGGCGAGATGAGCACTGCTCCAGCCCCCGCGCCCTGGTGCGCGAAGGCGCCATCGAAATACATGACCCAGCCGTTTGGAGCCTTGCTTCCTGGGGAGGTGGACCGGTCTTCTCCTTCCTCAAGTGTCGGGGCATCCGTCCATTCTGCCACAAACTCAGCGAGCGCGGCCCCCTTGATGACCCTGGTAGTGCTGAACTCCAACTGGAATGCTTGCAACTCGATGTTCCACTCAGCGACCCTTCTGGCTGAGTTAGGGCTCCTGAGTACCCTCTCCAATGGGTAGGCTGAGACAACCTTGATGGGGTGGCCCTGGAAGTAGTGTCACAGCTTGCGTGAGGCCACCATGAGTGCGAGCAGGAGTTTCTGGGGCATGGGGTAGCGTGCCCTCGCGTCCCGCAGTACGGTGCTGACGAAGTACACCGGGTGCTCGACGAGGGCTGGCACACTGTCGAGGCTCGGGTCCTGCGGAGACCGGGGCATATCCTGAGGTGGAGGGGTTCCTGAGACCTGACTGTCCTCAGGAGCTTCTGTGATGTTGCCCTGCTGAGCTTGGTCTTCCACCGCTGATGCCTTTGCTGCGCCTTCCTGACCCTGCGCCACTTCAGCTCCGGCTCGGCGCAGCGCGCCCTTGGCTTGGTGCTCCTCCCGAACCGCCACCAGCGCCGCGCTGGTGGAGTACGGGGTGGCGGCAAGGTAGAGTACCAGAGGCTCGAGAGGCCGTGGTGCCACCACCACCGGGGGCTGGTGAGGTATTTCTTGAGGTCTTGGAAGGCCTGGTCGGCCTCCGAGGTCCATTCGAACGGGCCCTTCTTCTTCATGAGCTTGAAGAAGGGCAAGGCGTGCTCTCCCAGTTTGGAGATGAAACACCCTAACGCGGTCACCCGCCCTGCTAGCTTCTGCATCTCTTTGAGAGTGGACTGCCATCTTGCTCGCTGCTTCACAGGGCGTATATTGGGGCACACCCTTAGATGATGTTGGATCACCTCCCTCAGGACCCCTACCAGCTGATTAGGCTCCCACGTGAACATCTCCTTGTTCGCGCGCAAGAACCTCACCAAGGCTTCTTCTTGTCCCGGGTCGAGGCCGGCTCCTATGGTAAAGGTGGCTCCTGAAGACCTGTCCTCCTTGACCGGCACCTGCTTGGTTTCCGCCTTGTCTTGGGTGAACAGCTGCTTCTTCTTGGTAGGCGCGGCCTCCTTGGCCTCGAGGGTACCGGCACCGGCGGGCTGTGCTGCTGCCGCGGTCTTGAAGGCGAGCCTGAGCGCCATCACGGCCTCCTTAGTGTCCCCCTTGATGGTGAGGACGCCCTTGCTTCCTGGCATCTTCATGAGGTTGTAGGCCGGGTGAGTCGCCGCCATGAACTGAGCGAGAGCCGGGTACCCGAGGATGGCGTTGTACGGGAGACCGATGCGGGTGATGTCGAAGTCCACCAGCTCGGTGCGGTAGTTGTCGCGTGTGGCGAAGGTGACAGGGAGGCGGATCTGCCCCAGAGAGTGAGCAGCTCCACCACCCACTCCCGAGAAGGGCTTGCTGAGGCCGAGCCGCTCAAGCGGTACATGAAGAAGGCTAAAGGCTTCTACGGAGAGCAAGTTGAGGCCAGCACCGCCGTCGATGAGGGTCTTCGTAACAGCCACGTTGCAGATGGTGGGCGTGCAGAGCATCGGGAGCATTCCGGAGCCGGCGGTGGAGTCGGGGTGGTCTTCTGACCCGAAGGTGAGGTCGGCCTCTGGCGCGGCCCAACCCGGCGGAGCCCTCGGGCGCTTGGATGTGGCCCCGATCTGACGGAGGAACGGCTTGACGTGGCGGTCTGAAGGTGGTGCTTGAGAGCCGCCCAGCAGGGCCGCGACTGCGTGGTGCGTCGGCACCACGTAGCGAGCGGTGAAGAGGTGGCGGAGTTCCTCCCAGGAGGCCACCGTGGATCCCGGGAGGTTGAGCAGCCAGGCGCGGGGCTCGCTGGCGAGGACCATGGGGAACCAGTTGGCCATGATCTTGTCGTCGCCTCCGGCTTCGAGGAGAGCCTCCTCGTACGCCAGCAGGAACGGCGTCGGGTCTGTCGCGTCGTCGTAACGCGGTGGCATCTCTGGCTTGAACTTGGTCAGCTACCGCACTCGCCGTAGGGCGGGGGCTAGGGTTCGGTACCCAGACGCCCCGCTGTTGGTGTCGGCCGCAGAGGTGGATGGCGGGGCACCTACCATGGGGGCAAAGTCCGGCGGCGCGGGGCGCAGGTTGGCGGAGAGGAGCTCCGGCACACCCCTACCTGGCACGCCAAATGTCGGATGTGGGGTTCCGGCAAACCCTTAAGGTTCGAACACTGGGGTGCGCGCGAAGTCTTTCCCTCCTACCGGTCTACGCCCTAGCTCGCTAAGATCTCGCGGACGAACTCGACGAACTCACAACACAAAGAGACACGGGGTTTATACTGGTTCGGGCCACCATTGTGGTGTAATACCCTACTCCAGTGTGGTGGTGGTGGATTGCCTCTTGGGCTGATGATGAACAGTATAGAGGGAAGAACAGCCTCCTGAGGTTGAGGTGTTGTTGTGCTTGGTGACCTAGCAGGTGAGAGCTGGGTGAACTGCCCGATCCCCCTACGGTGGTGGCTAGTTCCACTTATATAGGCCCTGGTCCTCTTCCCAAATATTGAGCGGGAAGGGAGCCAACAACAGCGGGCAAATTTGAAGGCAGACAGCTAGTACAAGCTATCCAGACAAAGGTGGTCTTCGCCTGCAAAAGGCTGTGGTGGTGACGCCGTCTTGGGCTCCGATGACCTCCGTCTTGCCGTCCTCCTGGTCTTGGTCTCGTTGCACCGATATAGCAACCTTTGCCTGATGCCTCGGTACTCCGCGCCTGTGCTGGCCTCCTTAGCACCAAAGAGGAAACAAGGACACTGCGCACGCTGGCGCCCGCCTGGTGTCGATCGTCATGGCTCATGTCACGAGAGCCTCGTGAGGTTTGCCCCGCCTTGATATCTCCGCTCCTCATGAGCCTGCCTGACTAGGCCGCTCCTGAGGAGGTCTTGCGTCGTCCCCCTCGCGAGGCTTGGCTCCTCGCGAGGGTCTTGGATGCCTTGTTGATGAAGATGGGCCATACGCCCTGCTGGCTTAGCCACGCCGTGGGCCGCAGACAGGCAAGTCTGGGGACCCCCGTTCCCAGAACGCCGACAGTACGGTGAGCCCGTGACTGTATAATAACCACAAAACATAAATGGTGACCGTAATGAGTGGATTCTGAAGTCCAATGTACGTATCGTGCTTTCGCTTCAAATACAATGATCTTCACTGTATATATCGCGAGAGAAAGATGAAACATGCGTGAATGTGCTGGGGGCATACTTTTAGAGGACCCAGAGATAGTTTGTGTGCGTACGTGAAAGGGGCATAGAGGGGGTGTATGCGATGGAGAGAGAGATGCTCTTCGTTTCTCTTTATTATGAATAACTTTATATATAGTATAAAAATATAAAAATTTACAGTGCGGAATAAATATCATTGTGGGCACCATGCAATGCAAATTAACGTTCATACTCCTCCATATAACTTTGTAATGCTGTATATATGTAGAAATTCTAAAATAATTTTTTGGCCACACTTTGTGTGGTTTTATTCAAAAGAAATGTTGTATGTGAAATAAACGTGAAGAGAGGGCTTTTTAGATCAATGGAGTACGTAATGTAACATGTGTGAATGTGTAGTTGATGTATTTGGCAGGGCCTAGAGAGATATGTGTGTGTATTACGTATTCGAGAGAGGCATGGATAGAGGGGCCGTCAGGGGGGCGGGACGTGGGATAGATAGCACGAGAAATGAGAGACGTCTAGAGAGAGGGAGACGAATATGATGTCACGGCGAGAGATGCCCTTGAGTGTGTATATGCAAGGGGGGAGGGGATAGAGGCACGAGGATATTATTTTTTTGTGTGGTGTCTGTGTTGGTATGTGTGGGTGTGAGAAGATAACGAGACCTGGGGGAAGAGGGTGTGTCACCGTGTGAGGTCCGGTGGGCCGAGGTGAGGCCCTTGGTTTGGTTCCGTCCTGTGCCACATTGGTCGGCTCGTGACGCATTTAGGGAGACCCATGGAGGACTAGTCGTACAATACAAAGATAGCAGAGTCATGAAGGACTCTGTGTCCACTAACAAAGCCGGCTAGGATTTGTAACCCTAGGTCCTCGGACTAAGGTAAGCCCTTATCTCTGATATTACTATTCATCCAACCTAACTTTAAGGGGCATCCTACAGAATGCTCTGCTAGAATCATACTCGTCAATTAGGAAGAGAGGTGGAGACAATGCGTGAGAGACAGGCCTAAAGATAATGTGAGTGCGGGAGACACGTAGGCATGTCTATGTATATAGAAAGGGTCGGTGGGGTTTGTGCGTGTGTATGCTTGTGAGAGGAAGAGTGCTTGTGATAAATGTTAGTGAAAACAATTGTAAATGGTTACGAGAGGGAGGGAGGGTTATATCGAGAGCATGTCTGCGAGAAAGACACCTCGGGAGAGAGTGTGTGAGCATGTGTGAGAGACCACCAATGGAGAGTGAAACTACACATAAAAGACTAATGTACACATTGACTAAAAATATAAATTGTATCCAAATATTAGGATGGGATCATGATATTTGCAATTCGCGTAAGGAACGGTCATTGATCCATCAGACATCTATATTCTATCGAATTTGAGCATGTCTATGTTATTATTCAACATAATTGATCCACATAGTTAGTATTTTGAACTCCAGACAATGCATCGCTTTAGCAATCGAATATAAACATGAGTATAGTTCATGTTGTGTGTGTAAAGCACATTATACATACAAAAGTTACACAATGAACATTATAAATAGCTAGCTATGAACTAGCATACATTTGAATTCAACTTAAGGTGGTTTAAAAAATTTGAATTCAACATGAAGTCCATTCAATTATTTGAATTCGATATCATGGCATTTGTAAATCATACCTAAATTATGGGGGCACCAATCTTTGCTCTGATTTTGTACATAATAGCATATATAGTCGTGTACAAAATAGATTCAAATTTACCTCCTCCATTCCAAAATAATCGTAGTTATAGGATTTTCAAGTGTCAAAATTTCAAAAAGAAGCGCATAATTTAATGAGGTTTTCAAACATACAAGGTCAAATTTAATGTTGTCTATTTAGGTCCATCCTCAAAGTTCAAGAGTACTCTAAACGTGAATGCTTCTGTTTCAAAATTTTGAACGAAGCGCCAAAAGAGCCTCTACTCGCCCGAAACCGCGTGAGATCAATGTTTGGTAGAAGGAAATTACTTTTCTAAGTCCGACCCGTGAAACCTACCGGCCCGACGTCCAAAGGTCTAAACCGTGGTAGGTTTGTAGCTTCATCTAGACGCCACGCAACCGCCTCCGAAAAACATCCATACACAATGGCCGCTTAAGCACACATGCACGCGGCCAAAATCGCTCCCGTCCACTATTTGGGACACCTGGGATTACCATCCTACCCCCGACCCGCACTAGGTCCGAAATTTGAGAGGGGGAAAAGTTTGTACTTTCCCCAAATTTTAAACAAGCGCGTCCCATCTGTTCAAAAAAAAACAAAAACAAGCGCGTCCCAGACCGAAACATGGTTCTCCCTTAGCTCACCCCGCCCCCCGTCCCCCCGTCTGATTCCCCATTCATACTCCGTGGGCGCCAAAACTACCTCTCCACCAGCCGCAAAACCCCGGCGTCCTCCGTCCGCCACCACATCCCACCCATCAACTGCCGCCCTCCTCCATCACGCCAGAGCCGATACCCCGACGTCATCGTCCACCGCAACCGCAACTGCAACGCCCTCCACGGCTAGTAGTTGAATCCGAGGCGAGCTGTCCGTACCCGAGCTAGTTCAACCATGTCGTCCCGCGCCTCACCGCTGCCGCTCCAACTTTGCCACCGTCCACCGCACCGGAGTTGTTCCCGCTACGCCGTCCTTCGCTGCCTTGGATCTGCTTCCCCTCCGCCGACAGGCGACCACCACAACACAGTCAACAATTTGGCCATGGGTTCGTCCAAGGCTCCACTCTCCTCCAAAATATCGGTTCTGCTGGAAAAAACAAGAAAATCGGTGGGACATCCGAAGGACACAACATTGGCAACCGGAAATGGTACTCCTCTTCCCTTATTCGTGCAAATCTTACGTGTCTGCTTGCACGGTATTCATCCCACAGAAGACACTAGTTGACCGCTTCTTCCTGATACTAGATGTTCCTAGCAACTCGCATTCCCTGGCATAACAGGCACTAGTCCGCCTATTACGCTGGGGAAGCAGCGCCTCGGTGTTTATCTTAGGGGTGTGTGGGGCCTAGGAGCTGCTGGCGCCCAATCTGGAGGTCGGCCGGGATTAAAGGGATGGCTGGGGGGCGCTGCCAAGCACGACGCTGGTGTGAGGTCGAGGGGAGGACGGGGCGACAGAGGTAGGGGTCTGGGCCGGTGGTCACTGGCGGTTCGAGAAAGACCGTCAATAGTGACTGGCAGGAGGTAGACGAAGGCCATCTGCCCGTTCCTTATAGATCGGACGATTCATAAAAAAATCGATTGACCTATTTATTTTTAGTCGACTGTTATTTTGATAGGACCACATGTGGTGGTGTGCTGGAGGAGTACCTGCATTTCCCAGCCATCCCTATGCTCATATATTACAAAACCATACGGAGTAGAATCTAATTTTGTTTGTCATGCAACGTTGTAGCCTGTCATTTATTTTTCAGTCACCTGCTATCTGCTACTTTTAGAGTGCACTAGTTCTGCACACACGTCACCCATACTCTCACTATTGTGTTTTTATGCAAGGGTATTTCAGACTCTGCCTTGACAGAAGCACAAAAGAAAAGAGAGAAGTCGCTCCTGCTTGCTTCGCGGGCAGGCAATACACGTTTCCAAGCTTTAAAAGTTGGATGTTCAACAGATGGAGACGATAAACGTAGCTCTGGAGTTGATGATCTCGCTCGCCATGAACCACCATCCGAGGTGCTTGCTTTAACTTCACGGTGTCATATGTGGTTGCATGTTGCATATGGTGTCTAGCTTGTATTCGAAAGGCCGAAGTCAGTCTTTATTAAGATAAGGAAAGATATTTTTTACATGAACCACCATCCAGGAGCACCAGAAGACAAATAGCTAGTTAGGGCACTGGCCGAGCCAGTGACAAGCCCAGCACAGACAGTCATCACCTGGAAGCCAAATAAAAAGCATGATGGTGGCGAAGCAGCCCGCCTCTCACCAGGCTCTCAGGTCCTCGATGATCATGCTCACTACTCCAGCCGAATGTCTAGCTTGTATTGCTTCCAATTTGGTTAAATTGCATCTGCTTAGCTTACACATTATACCTTTGAACATGACAGGCCTTCCTGTTTTTGGTAGATACTAGTACATCTGTCTATTAACCATGTTCTTACATCAAACTAATGTTCTTGTGTATCCCTCATCAATCACTTATGATGAGACAGTCACCCCAGCGGGTTACTGTGACAAAATATGCTCTTTTAAAGAATGCAGCGTCAGCCTCCCCACATGATTCTTAAGAAACAGAAAGCCTAGATGAAGATAGTGAACATAGCTCTGTAGTTGATGACCACATTTCCCCTACACCAGCATCGCAGGTGCTTGCTCTAACTTGGTAGCGTGATATGCGGTTGCATGTTGCATATGGTGTCTAGATTGTAATTCTTCCAATCTGGTTAAATTGCATGTGCTATTATGCTTAGTTTATACATTATACCTGTTAATGTGACATGCCTTCCTGTTTTTAGTACATAGTACATATGTCTATTAAGCATGTACTTACATAAAACTATTGTTCTTTTTGTATCCCACGTCAATCAATATGATGAGACACCTTCAGTATATGCAGTGTGATATTAGTTGCATCTTTCATATGATTTATAGCATGCGCTGCTTCTAATTTGTTGAAACGCCATTTATGATGGGACGCTTTTAACTTGGCAGAGTCATATTGGTTGCATCTTTCATGTGGTGTCTAGCTTGCATTGCTTCTAATTTGTCGAAATGGCTTCTGCTTAGTTTACACAAACAGTTGTGAATATGCCATGCCGTCCTGTTTTTCATACATATTCCATCATGGTATCATGTGTTTGCCTTACATCAAAGTAGTGATTGTCAGTATCATGCACGAATGAATTCTGAAGAGTGAATTTTATTGCTTTTTCTTGTCGGTTTTACTTGACAATTAAAAATCAATAAAGCGGAAGGAAATTAGCAAGGCAGCGGATAAAGGTGCTCCTTCCAAACGGAGGGCCTCTACAGATTCTACTCCGCCACCCCCCGAAGAAGATTTGCAAGACAACACATGCATAGACACTCAACGTAGCTGTGTTGATGATGAGCACATCTCCCCTAGTGCACCACCACAGGTGCTCCCTCTAACTTGGCACTGTTATATGTGGTTGCATGTTATGTATGATGTCTAGCTTGTATTGCTTCTAATTTTGTTGAATTCCATCTGCTTACTTTACACATTATACTTGTGAATAAGACACGTGTTCATGTTTCTAGAACATACAATATCTGTCTATCACACCATCTTCTTACATCAAAGTACTACCGTTGTGTAACCTACAACAATCACTTATCATAAGACACGTTTGACTTGGGAATGTGATATAGGTTACATCTCGCATTCTTTTCTAGCTTGTACTACTTCTAATTTGTTGAAATGGCACTGATGACGAGACAGTTTTAACTTGGTAGAGTGATATTAGTTGCATCTTTCATATGGTGTCTAGCTTTCATTGCTTCTAATTTATTGAAATGCCTTATGCTTAGTTTACACATCATAAGAGCAAGTACAATAGTGGGCTATAAGCCCGCTTACATGGCATTTTTGCCTATGTGGAGGAGAGAGACAGGGAAAAAGTGGAGGAGTGGGCTCTCATGCAATAGCCCGCCTCTATGTGTGCTTCTAGGCAAAGACATTTAATGAGAAGAAAGAGATAGAGAGAAAATGAAAAGAAGTTGTGAACTTATAGCCAACTCTATTGTGTGAGTAATTAATAGTGCTAACTCTTGATGACATGGTATGTCTATATAGCCAGCAGCTAGCTATATTATTAACCATGCTCTAAGCTGTGAATATGCAATGGCACTAATGACGATGTAGTGTGATGTTGTTTGCATATTGCATATGATTTATTTCTTGTACTGCTTCACATTTGTTTAAACGCCAGTTATGACGAGACACTATGTTATGACCGGTTTGGTCTATACCAGAAAGAGGCCCACCGGGCATTAGTATTAGGGGCTTGACCCACAAGTTATCTTAGGCAAGTTATATTAGGCAAGTTATCTTAGGCTAAAGTTATAAATACTAGTTGTAAGACACCGTTTGAGGCAAGCAATAAAGATATTATAATCTTCTGTTGCCCGGCTCCTCAAGGAGCCGGAACCCTAGCCGTCGCACCTAACCCTAGCCGCGACGGCGCCTCATCGCCGGCGCGCCCGCTCCAGCCCTCGTCCTCCTCCCCCTTGTCCATACAATCTACGCCGGAGTCCCGGTAGGAACCCTAGTCCTATCAATTTGGTATCCAGAGACACCAGGGCGATCATGTCGCTTCCTCCATCACCGCCGCCGCTGCCATCCACCTCCGCCCCACCACCGCTGCCGCCGGCCACCTCCTCGCCGATGACGGCGATCACGTCCGGGACCATCACCACCACCGCGCCAGTGACAACCACCACCATGGCGGATCCGCCCCCGCTCCTGACGCCCGAGGAGGTGTCGGCACCCTGCGAGAGCTCGTCCAAGCCGTCCGGGGCATCACCCTCTACCTCGCTGGGAACCAGCCCCCGCCGCCGAGCGCCGCCACCACCGCCTATGGGCCGCCACCGCTACAGTGGCCCGCCCCGGCCTTCCAGGCGCCCTACGGAGGGGCGCCTCCGCCGCCGCTCCTGCTGCCGCACTACCCGGCCGCGGGAACGCCTTGGCCAGCGTGGCCGACCGCCACCGCATCGCTGGGGGGCCCGCCTCAGCAGTTCCTCCCAGCGCCACCGCCGGCCCCCACGACGCAGGCGACGGTGCAGCAGCACCACCAGGCGCCGCCGCCATCGACAGCACCACCACCCGCGTCCCGACCTACTGGCCGGCCCCTTCACCAGGTGCAATTTCCGCCCTCACCATCGCCGATTCCCGCGTGGGCGGCCGGCTCGTCTCTGGACCCGGTGTATACTACGGCGCCGGAACACCCGATGCCCTCCCTCCGATTTGACCGTCCCTCCAGCTCGGCGAACTACGCCCCAGAGATCCCCGACCCGGCACACGCACTACCGTTGACTGCAGCTCCCGGGCACGGTGGCCCGACACCCCCTCGCTTCGCCAAACTGGACTTCGCCACTTACGACGGCACGGAGGACCCCCTTAACTGGCTCAACCAGTGCGAGCAGTTCTTTCGAGGGCGGCGGACGCTCGCTTCGGATCATACCTGGCTCGCGTCCTATCATCTCCGAGGCGCGGCGCAGACTTGGTACTACGCCCTCGAGCAGGACGAGGGCGGCATGCCACCATGGGAGCGCTTCCGGGAGCTTTGTCTCCTCCGGTTCGGGCCTCCTATCCGCGGGAGCCGACTGGCGGCCCTCGGCCGCTTGCCTTTCACATCCACGGTGCAGGACTACGCCGACCGTTTCCAGGCCCTGGCATGCCATGCGCCGGGCGTCTCCGCGACTCAGCGCGCCGAGTTATTTGTGGGCGGATTACCGGACCATATTCGCGTGGACGTCGAGCTCCGGGATCCCCCCGACCTCGAGACGGCCATGTACTATGCCCGGCCCTTCGAACAGCGGGCTCAGGCGCTGCAGCAACCGGCCGGCCGGGGCGGCCGCCATCCCAGTCGACCAGCGCCGACTCCACCATCACCGGGCCGGCTTCCTCCAACCACGACGACCGCACCTCCGGCCACCACCCGGACCTTCCGTCGGTTGTCACCGGCCAAGCAGCAGGAGCGTCGCCGTCAGGGCCTCTGCTTCAACTGTGATGAGCCCTACACGCCGACCCATGTCTGCCCCCGCCTATTTTACTTGGAGACGGTCGACTACACCGAGGCGGACGACTCGACCGACGAGCCACCACCCGCGGCGGCCACGGCACGCCCGCAGATTCCACGACGATGGCGTGCTTCGTCTCCCTCCACGCTCTCACCGGCATCCGTGGCGAGCGGACCATGTTGTTACCGGTGACGGTCCATGGCGAGCGGCTGGTGGCCCTGCTGGATACTGGCTCCACCCATAACTTCCTGCCCGCGGCGACCATGCGTCGGCTAGCACTGCCGACCACGGGCGGGGAGCGCCTGCGGATCACGGTGGCAAACGACGATCGCCTCCGGTGCCATGGGCTCGCCCGCGACGTTCCCATCTCCATCGGTGGCGAGCACTTCTCCATTACATGTGCAGGCATCGACCTCGGCTGCTTCGAATTCATCCTCGGGGTGGATTTTCTCCGGACCCTCGGGCCCATCCTGTGGGACTTCGACGCACTCTCAATGACGTTCTGGCGGCTGGGCCGCCGCATCCGGTGGGACGGCCTTGGGGGCGCCGCGCCAGCCGTGCCACACCTCCAGCTAGCCGCCGCGTCCCAGGAGGCCGAGCACCCCCTGCTAGATCCCCTTCTGCAGCAGCACAGCGACCTCTTCGACGAGCCACGGGGTCTTCCACCCGCCGGGGTGTACGACCATCATATTCACCTCGTACCGGGCTCCACCCCCGTGGCGGTTCGGCCCTACCGCTACCCTCAGCTGCAGAAGGATGAGTTGGAGCGACAGTGTGCCCTTATGCTCGCGGCAGGCATCATCCGGATCTCCATGTCGCCCTTCTCCGCGCCGGTGCTTCTCGTCCGTAAGTCGGACGGCACGTGGCGTTTCTGCATCGACTATCGCGCCCTCAACGCGCTCACGCTCAAGGACAAGTTCCCTATACCGGTGGTCGACGAGCTCTTGGATGAGCTGCATGGGGCGCGCTTCTTCACCAAGCTCGATCTCCGGTCGGGCTATCATCAGGTGCGCATGCATCCAGACGACATCGCCAAGACGGCGGTTCGCACCCACCATGGCCACTTCGAGTTCTTGGTGATGCCCTTCGGCCTCGCCAACGCCCCGGCGACTTTCCAGGCCCTGATGAACGACGTCCTTCGACCCTACTTACGGCGGTTTGTGCTTGTTTTCTTTGATGACATTCTTATCTACAGCGCCACCTGGGCCGAGCACCTCCAGCACGTCGCCATCGTCTTCAACGAGCTTCGGGCGCACCACCTCCACCTTAAGCGCTCGAAGTGCTCGTTCGGGACACCTACCGTCGCCTACCTCGGCCATGTCATCTCGGCCGACGGGGTGGCTATGGACGCCGACAAGGTGGCGGCCGTCTCTGCATGGCCGACGCCTCACTCGCCGCGGGCTCTCCGCGGGTTCCTCGGCCTCGCCGGCTACTACCGGAAATTTATCCGGGAGTTCGGGCTCATCGCGGCGCCCCTCACGCGGTTGCTTCGCCGCGACGCTTTCGCCTAGGACGACGAGGCGACGACGGCGTTCGAGGCCCTCAAGGGGGCCCTCACGACGGGCCCCATCCTCCAGATGCCCGACTTCGACCGCCCGTTCGTGGTGGACTGTGACGCCTCGGGCGCCGGGTTCGGCGCCGTGCTTCATCAGGGCGATGGGCCCCTCGCTTTCTTCAGTCGGCCTTTCGCTCCACGCCATCTTAAGCTGGCGGCATACGAGCGGGTGCTCATTGGCCTTGTACAGGCCGTTCGTCATTGGCGGCCGTACTTGTGGGGACGGTCCTTCCACATTCGCACGGACCACTACAGCCTGAAGTTCTTGCTGGACCAACGGTTGTCGACCGTGCCGCAGCACCAGTGGATCAGCAAGCTCTTCGGCTTCGACTTCTCCGTCGAGTATCGGCCGGGCCGTCTTAACATCGTGGCCGACGCGCTGTCCCGTCGCGACTCCGACCTTGCTTCCTCCACCGATGAGTCCGCCGGGGCGGCCCTGTGCATCCGCTCCGGGCCGACGTTCGGTCTCTTCGCCGACATTCGCCGCGCCACTGACGGCCGACCACACTGTTAACTTGGCAGAGCGATATTTGTAGCATCTTTCATATGGTGTCTACCTTCCATTGCATTGCTTCTAATTTTAGTGAAATGTCCTCTACTTAGTTTACACATCATAGTTCTGATTATCTCATGCCGTCCTGTTTTTCTTACATATTACATCCTCCTATCATGTGGTTGTCTAACATCAAAGTTCAGTTCGTCTGTATCACGCATCAATTGTTCTGAAGAACTAAATTGTTATTCCTTTTTCTTGTCGGCTTGACTTAACATGGCATAGAGAAAGAGGAAGGAACACAGAATGATAGGGGATGGTGTTAGTACTAAGGACACACAGAAAGGGAAGTGGAAGAATCCTGCAGATTCTGTTGGTACTGATGGTGCAATAGAAGGTCAAAGTTCAGCGGAAAATTGTACAAACGGGGTATCCCATGCTACACGAGCTTCAAAACAAGCCAAATAGAAACTAGTAGCTGCCACCAAACAAGCAGAGACAGCCCTAGTTGTTGCAACACCTTCCACAGTACCACCAGCTGCACGAGTTACTCGTTTGTCAACTCAGCTAGCAGCACGTTCCCAAGCTCCCTTGCCACCTGACACTACTTACGAAGCACTCTTGACACAAGACGAGTTGGCAAGATCAGATGAACCTTGTGAGCTTCAACAGCAAGAAGGTAGTTGCTGGAGTCAAGTTACAGTTGCATGCTTCTTTATATGTAGTCTCACAGTTTGACGTACACTAACACTTCCTATGTTCGTTGTTGGACTAGCACCAAGGCGCAAGAGGAAACAAACATCAGGGATAATGCTCGATAGGTTAACTAAATATAGAGGAGGAAGAATGTAGATCTGTTTTGAGGCAAGTTTAAAAAGGCCACGTGATGCTACAGAGTCAGCCAAGTTAGTATCAAAGGCAGCGGTTGCCGTTAGGTGTCATGCACGTATCCTCCCAACATGAATTCAGTATAGGAATGACAAAGACGAAACCCAGTTCAACACCTTCCTCAACCATTTATCTGTAAGTATGGTTATGTATGGATAATAGTAACATCGTCTTGCTCTGTCCCATACTTTCTAGGTTGCTGATAATGAGACTCCCATAATTTTCTACAAATGAGGTTCAAATTGGATAGCCAAGATGATGCAACCAGACAAGCTTGCACCCATGTTTCAAGTCTGCTCTGCGACAATATCGGTATAACTTGAGGAAAACTCACTTTGAAGGCAAGGCTAACAGTGAACTTGCCCAAACATCTCCAGTGGAAAATATATCGGATGAATACTGGAGAGGCCTTGTTAATGTAGCGACCAGACCTCAAATGGCCTGTGCTGCTGTGCACCAGTGTCATCCCTGGATCAGTAATGCTGACACGCACAGTACAAATGGAGGATTTATAACAGAGTAGCAATCACACACTTATTACATCGAATGACTCCGAAGAGTTTAAGTATGAAAACATGGCTTAAGGCCATCTAATAATGATAACAGCGGAAGACTTGGAAGATAAGTGAGTCCATCAACTCCAGCGGCATCACTGAGTATAAGACCACGACCTAAGGCACCTTACTCGTCGTCTGAAAAGTCTGCAACATGAGACGTTGCAGCCCGAAAACGGGTCAGCACATAGAATATGCTGGCAATGTAACACATAGAGAACAATGAACAATAATAATGCTATACTACATGCATTTATGGCTGGTGGAAAGCTCTATGGTTACAGTTTTTGCGAAAGCCAATTTTATCCAACTTCAAAAGGAATAAATTTTATTTAGCTATCATGGTGGTTGAAACATTGAGAAGGTACCTCCAACTCAATCCCAATTAAGTATCTTCATTAACCCAACAAAATTAATTATAAGTATCACGGTGATGAGATTCAAATGATAATCCAGGTACTAGATACTCAAGTTGTCCATAACCGGGGACACGGCTAATCATGATCAGTTTGTACACTCTGCAGAGGTTTGCGCACTTTTCCCCACAAGACTCGATCGCCTCCGCTTGATTCTCGCACTGCATGATGTTTGAGAAACGGATGACCGAGACACAGTCTTTCAGAAACAATCACTCTTTACTCTGGATGGACCGGTACACCTACTTTCCCCTACATCTGCTAGTCCACCTCTTCAAGAGATCCTGTAACCTACTCAGCTATGCTAGAGCCCATAATAGCTTGTGGCTGCACACGGAAGTTTCTAGCATGAATAATCTTATGATCCCTTTGAGCCTGGGTGGCGGACCTTATACATACAGGCAACACTGGGTTCTCCAGGTGCCTCAATCCACCCAGATGTGAGTTTTAGTTGCCACCTTAAGTTGAACCATTATTAACAATCTCACATCTGTCATGAATATCTCTCAAACCCAATCCACGTCTACGCATAGCATGGCATTGATAAAGCAACGTAGAAGTAACTTCCAAGGGTTTGATAAAGTAAAACAGGTAATAGGTACTACCTCAACTACTTCCCAGTACCCACAGTTTAATTAGATCCTAATCATGCAATGTGCTTGAGGAAATAGATCTAATGCAAAAAACTGGGTATGAACGGAATATGATCAAAGTGTTACTTGCCTTGCTGATGATCCGCAAAACCTAACGAGTCGAAGTAACAAGCGGCACACTCCGGTTACTCTATCGCAAACAAACAAGCATACAATCAGTACTCAACTAATGCACAGGTAAAACTCGAATGAAAGATCCAACCAGAAAGTTCAACTGAAGAACTCCGGTTTGCAAAAAGAATCAACTCGAAAGAAGCAACGAAAGTCAAACGGCGAAAGAAAGAAACTTCGTTTGCTAATCTGGATCTAGGTCAAATTTTACTGTAGCAAAAACTTGTTTGAGTAGGTTAAACGGAAAGAGAATTTCGAGACAAAACTCTAGGCGCTTGAATCACCTCATTCCGATAAACGAGCGAGAAGTTAAACGGAGTTGAAGATTCGATCAGAAATCGAATCTGAGAAAATAACGAGAAAATCCGACGAAAAAGAAAAACGGACGAACGGTTAAAGAACGGACGTTCGTTAACAGAGAAAAACCGACGAACGCGTTCGTTAAAACAAATGGTTCAGTGAACGCTCGCAAAATAATAAAACCGAAAAAAACCGATCTAGGGTTTTTTTTTAAACAAAGGGGTTTTTTTAAAAAAAAAGTTCCGCGGAAACTATTGCGTAAAACAATAAATAAAAATCAGAAAAATATGAAATAAATTTTCCCTGTCTAGTTAGAAAATCTAGAATAGGGTGAACATTTTTATAATCAAAAATAAATATTTTGAAAACATTCAATATTTTTAATGCAATAAAAATTGCAAATAAAATCCAAATAAATTTCAAATAATGATTTTAACATTTTTCCTCCAGTATTTCAATTGTTTTGGAGAAGTCATATTTTCTCCTCTCGTTTATTTTAAAATGAAATATTTTTCCGGAGAGAAAAATAATTAAAACCAAAATCCTCGTTGGAAAATTAATTTGAAAAATTCGAGAAAATCCCCAACTCTCTCCGAGGGTCCTTGAGTTTCTTAGGATTTATCGAGGATTTGTCAAAATGCAACAAAACATGATATGCAATGATGATCTATGTATAACATTCCAAATTGAAAATTTGGGATGTTACAAACCTACCCCCCTTAAGATGAATCTCGCCCTCGAGATTCGGGTTGGCTAGAAAACAGGTGGGAGTGGTTTTTTCCGTAGATCTTCCTCTGGCTCCCAGGTGGCTTCATCCTCCGTGTGGTGACTCCACTGGACTTTGCAAAACTTGATAACCTTGCTGCGGGTAACTCGGCTGGCATATTCGAGAATCTTAACTGGCTTCTCCTCATAGGTCAAATCACTTTCCAACTGTATCGCTTCCAGTGGCACAGTATCTCTCAGTGGTATCTTAGCCATCTCTGCGTGGCACTTCTTCAACTGCGAAACATGAAATACATCATGTACTCCAGACAATCCTTCGGGCAATTCCAGCTTGTAGGCAACTTCTCCCATACGTCCCAACACTCTGTATGGTCCGATAAAACGGGGCGCTAATTTTCCTTTAACTCCAAAGCGCTTCACTCCTCGAAGTGGTGATACTCGAAGATACACTCTGTCTCCGACTTCGTGAACTGTCTCCTTTCATTTAGAATCGGCATAACTCTTCTGCCTGGACTGGGCTACCTTGAGCCTATCACGAATCAACCTCACTTTCTGTTCAGACTCCTTAATCAAATCTGGTCCAAACAACTGACGATCTCCAACTTCGTCCCATAACAACGGTGTTCTACACCTCCTTCCGTACAAAGCTTCAAAAGGGGCCATCTTCAAACTGGTTTGATAACTGTTGTTATACGAAAACTCCGCATATGGCAAATTGTCGTCCCAACTAGATCCATAATCTAGTGCACATGCTCTCAACATGTCCTCCAAAATCTGGTTGACTCTCTCGGTTTGTCCATCTGTCTGTGGGTGGAAAGCTGTACTAAATTCCAGCCTGGTTCCCAACGTTTCATGTAACTGCTTCCAAAACTTCGAGGTAAATTGGGTTCCTCTGTCTGATACAATGGTCCTCGGAACTCCATGCAAACATACTATCCTGGTCATGTATATCTTAGCCAACTTAGCACTGGTGTAAGTGGTCTTCACTGGAATGAAATGAGCCACTTTCGTCAAACGGTCGACTACAACCCATATCGAGTCATAGCCTGAACGAGTCCTGGGTAATCCCGTGATAAAATCCATGCCTATTTTATCCCACTTCCATTCGGGTATCGGCAATGGCTGCAGCAATCCTGATGGCTTCTGATGCTCTGCCTTCACTCTCTGACATACATCACAAACTGCTACATACTCCGCAATATCCTTCTTCATTCCGGTCCACCAGAAAGTATTCTTCAAATCCAAATACATCTTGGTATTCCCTGGGTGAATCGAGTATGGTGAATCATGGGCTTCCTGCAAAATCAACTTCCTGATCTCCGGATCATTTGGCACATATACGCGGTCTTCGAACCATAAGGTATCGTGCTCATCCTCACGAAATCCCTTGGCTTTTCCTTTGCTCATCTTCTCCTTTATCTCTTCAATCTCTTTGTCTGTCTTCTGAGCTTCTCTGATCCTTTCCATCAAGGTAGACTGAATCTCCAATATCGCTAAATAGCCTCTTGGGACTATCTCCAAACATAGCTCGCGAAGGTCCTAGGCTAACTCCTGAGGTAACTCTCCTGTCATGAGGGCGTTGACATGACTCTTGCGGCTCAACGCGTCTGCTACTACGTTAGCCTTTCCAGGGTGATAATGCAATCTCATATCATAATCTTTAATGAGCTCCAACCATCTCCTCTGTCTGAGGTTTAACTCCTTCTGCGTGAAAATGTACTTCAAACTCTTGTGATCCGTGTACACCTCACAATGGTTTCTGATGAGAAAATGTCTCCATGTCTTCAATGCATGCACCACGGCTGCTAATTCCAAATCATGCGTAGCATAATTATTCTCATGGGGTTTAAGTTGTCGTGAAGCATACGACACAACTCGTCCTTCCTGCATAAGCACTGCTCCAAGTCCTCGACGAGAAGCGTCGCAATAAACTTCATAATCCTTGCGCTGATCTGGCAGAATCAACACTGGTGATGTAACCAATCGTTTCTTCAACTCTTGGAAACTAGCTTCACATTCCTCAGTCCAATTGAATTTGGTGTCCTTCTTCAATAGCTCAGTCATGGGCTTAGCAATCCTTGAGAAATTCTCGATAAATCTCCGGTAGTATCCTGCAAGTCCAAGAAAACTCCGGATTTCTCCAACTGTCGTGGGTGATTCCCAACTTGTCACTGTGTCAACCTTGGCAGGGTCTACTGCTATTCCTTCTCCAGAAATAACATGTCCAAGGAATCCAACTTCCTTCAGCCAAAACTCACATTTGCTGAACTTGGCATATAACTGATGTTCTCTGAGCTTCTCAAGTACCAATCGTAAATGCTCCTCATGCTCTTCTTCATCCTTGGAAAAGATTAAAATATCATCAATGAACACCACGGCGAACTTATCGAAAAACTCCATAAACACTTTGTTCATCAGGTTCATGAAATAGGCAGGTGCGTTAGTCAGTCCAAATGACATAACGGTATACTCATACAATCCATATCTGGTGGTAAATGTCGTCTTGGGTATATCCTGCTCTCGAATCTTTAACTGGTGGTACCCTGATCGTAGATCGATCTTGGAAAATACTTTAGCTCCTTGCAGGCGGTCAAACAAATCATTTATCATCGGCAGTGGGTACTTGTTTTTGATGGTCACTTCATTCAATCCTCGGTAATCAACAACCATCCTCAGCGATCCATCTTTCTTCTCCACTAGAAGTACTGGTGATCCCCAAGGTGACGAACTTGGGCGAATATAGCCTTTATCCAGTAACTCCTTGATCTGCTTCTTAATTTCCTCCAAATCCTTTGCGGGCATCCTGTACGGTCTCTTAGATATTGGCCCTGTGCCTGGCAAAAGTTCAATCAAAAACTCAATGTCTCTATCTGGTGGCATGCCTGGCAACTCTTCTGGAAATACATCCGGATAATCCTTCACCACTGGTACTTCCTCCTGTACAACTCCTGATAAGGAATTCACTTGAGTCCTCTTCGGCATATGCCGGGATACATACTTGATCCTTTTTCCTTCCGGGGTGGTAAGCAAAATCGTCTTGCTGGCGCAATCGATGTTTCCTCCATACAACGATAGCCAATCCATTCCCAAAATCACGTCCAAACCTTGCGATTCCAAAACAATGAGGTCTGAGGGGAAAACATGCCTACCAATGGCCAACGGTATCTGAAAACATCCTTGGGTGGCCATATACTCTGCTCCTGGCGAGGTTACTAACATAGGGGTTTTGAGAACTTGAGTGGACATCTTAAACTTGTTTACGAATCCCCTTGATATGTATGAATGCGATGCACCAGTATCGAAAAGAACGGTGGCAGTAAATGACTTAACCAAAAACTTACCTATTACTGCATCAGGCTGAGCTTCAACCTCCTCCACGCTCACGTGGTTCACATGTCCTTTGTTGAACGGGTTCGGCTTCTTCCCAGAGCTTCCATTGCCATTTCCATTTTGGGCTTCGGGACAATCAGTAGCATAATGTCCCGTCTTCTGGCACTTGAAACAAGTAATATGACTTAAATCTCTCTTGGTTGGGGTGGATGGGTTGGTGCGGTTCTGTCCGTTTCCTCCTCCCTTCCCATTACCATTCTTGGAGCCATTATGGTTGTGCGAACTACCTCCTCCATGGGTATGCTGAAACTGTCCTCCCGGCTTCGGGGTAAAACGGGGCTTCTGTTGGGCTCCAGAATTGTACTTCCCTTGTCCATACTTCCTCTTACGGTTTTCAATCTGTTGTTGCTTCCCTTCAATCATGAGAGCTCTATCTACCAGCTCCTGATAGTTGTTGAAAGTTGCTACCATCAACTGCATACTCATCTCATCATTCAATCCTTCCAGAAACTTCTCCTGCTTGCCTGCATCTGTAGCAACGTCATCTGGTGCATAACGTGCTAACTTACTGAAATCCTCCACATACTGGCCTACGGTGCGTCCTCCTTGGCGTAGGTTGCGAAACTCACGCTTCTTCATAGCCATAGCTCCTGCTGAAACATGAGCTGTACGGAAAGCTTGCTGAAACTGGTCCCATGTGACAGTGTCAATAGGATGCGTGGCTGTGTAATTCTCCCACCATGATGCTGCGGGTCCATCAAGCTGATGTGCGGCAAAACGCACTCTTTCCGCATCTGTGCATCCTGCAGTGGTCAACTCCCTTCCAACTTTGCGGAGCCAATCATCTGCTACAATCGGCTCGGTGCTACTGGAAAACACCGGCGGGTTTAGCCTTAAGAAACGGGCTAAGTGATCAACAGGTGGTGGTGGCGGTGGGTTGTTGTTGTTGTTGTTGCCTTGGTTCTGAACTAACACTTGCATCAGGGCATTCTGTTGCTGAATCAACTGGGTGATCTCTGGCGGGAAAACAAATCCGGTGTCGCGTCTCGGAGGCATCTGATAGGTTTAGAAAAGATGAGAGTTTAGAATAGAATGAGGTCTAGAGAGAAAACACTACCCATATGCTCATGAGACGAATTCAATCAATATCACTCAATCAATCCAAACAAGGCAAAACAATCGATCTAACTAGCGTTACAAAGTGCTTGAACTATACTATTAAATGGGGGAAAAACTACTACTGATATGGTGGTCTACTAGAAATTCTGATCCGTTGAAGACTCCATGATGTCTGCTCCAGCTTCATCAATCCATTCGTCTTCACTTGGTTCCGAGTCGGTGTCGTCGATGATGATGTAGTTATCCGGACAAGTGCATTCGTCGACTTCTGCTTTTGGCACTGGATTTCCCACGAATGCTCCAATCTTATTCTCCAGGTCGTCAATCTTCCCTACTAGTGCATTGATTTCCTCCAAATAATCTTCGCGTGTAGTCTTGAGTTCTTCTTGGAGTTCCTTGATCTTCGTGAATGCCTTCTTCAGTTCTTCCTTGTCCGTGCACATTTGATTCTCCTGGCGTCGAATATGTTGGTTCTGCTCCTGGATGAAAGCTGCAATTGATCCATCCTTCTTGGTCTTGATCATCTCCCATTGCGCGTCTCGACGTCCACAAATTTGATAAATTGTATCCTTAAGCTCCTGGTGGTAGACTTCTCCGATGCGTCCCATGGCGATGTGTGCGGCCATGCTCTTCCCTAAACTCCAAGTTGGTGCTTTGAAAACCAATCTCATGGCACTAAACATCCTTCCTGGAATGATGACTTGAATCTTCCAGCTCTCCTCTTCAGGTAATGTGGCGTTGTAGGTTCCGGTGACGCTTGGTATTCCTATGTTCAAGTACTTGGTGACTTCCTTCAAATATCGTCCAAACGGCGTGTCTTCATCTGGTTGCATGAACTTGCTCCTTGCATTCGCCATTCCTAAAAGAGTAGAAAGTGGAGAGGGGTCAGAAATGAGAAGAGAGAATTTTTCTAGGGCTTAAGCTTAGTGGTCGTGTCCTATAGTCAGCGTGTGCTATGATACCAACTTTGTAGCGACCAGACCTCAAATGGCCTGTGCTGCTGTGCACCAGTGTCATCCCTGGATCAGTAATGCTGACACGCACAGTACAAATGGAGGATTTATAACAGAGTAGCAATCACACACTTATTACATCGAATGACTCCGAAGAGTTTAAGTATGAAAACATGGCTTAAGGCCATCTAATAATGATAACAGCGGAAGACTTGGAAGATAAGTGAGTCCATCAACTCCAGCGGCATCACTGAGTATAAGACCACGACCTAAGGCACCTTACTCGTCGTCTGAAAAGTCTGCAACATGAGACGTTGCAGCCCGAAAACGGGTCAGCACATAGAATATGCTGGCAATGTAACACATAGAGAACAATGAACAATAATAATGCTATACTACATGCATTTATGGCTGGTGGAAAGCTCTATGGTTACAGTTTTTGCGAAAAGCCAATTTTATCCAACTTCAAAAGGAATAAATTTTATTTAGCTATCATGGTGGTTGAAACATTGAGAAGGTACCTCCAACTCAATCCCAATTAAGTATCTTCATTAACCCAACAAAATTAATTATAAGTATCACGGTGATGAGATTCAAATGATAATCCAGGTACTAGATACTCAAGTTGTCCATAACCGGGGACACGGCTAATCATGATCAGTTTGTACACTCTGCAGAGGTTTGCGCACTTTTCCCCACAAGACTCGATCGCCTCCGCTTGATTCTCGCACTGCATGATGTTTGAGAAACGGATGACCGAGACACAGTCTTTCAGAAACAATCACTCTTTACTCTGGATGGACCGGTACACCTACTTTCCCCTACATCTGCTAGTCCACCTCTTCAAGAGATCCTGTAACCTACTCAGCTATGCTAGAGCCCATAATAGCTTGTGGCTGCACACGGAAGTTTCTAGCATGAATAATCTTATGATCCCTTTGAGCCTGGGTGGCGGACCTTATACATACAGGCAACACTGGGTTCTCCAGGTGCCTCAATCCACCCAGATGTGAGTTTTAGTTGCCACCTTAAGTTGAACCATTATTAACAATCTCACATCTGTCATGAATATCTCTCAAACCCAATCCACGTCTACTCATAGCATGGCATTGATAAAGCAACGTAGAAGTAACTTCCAAGGGTTTGATAAAGTAAAACAGGTAATAGGTACTACCTCAACTACTTCCCAGTACCCACAGTTTAATTAGATCCTAATCATGCAATGTGCTTGAGGAAATAGATCTAATGCAAAAAAACTGGGTATGAACGGAATATGATCAAAGTGTTACTTGCCTTGCTGATGATCCGCAAAACCTAACGAGTCGAAGTAACAAGCGGCACACTCCGGTTACTCTATCGCAAACAAACAAGCATACAATCAGTACTCAACTAATGCACAGGTAAAACTCGAATGAAAGATCCAACCAGAAAGTTCAACTTAAGAACTCCGGTTTGCAAAAAGAATCAACTCGAAAGAAGCAATGAAAGTCAAACGGCGAAAGAAAGAAACTTCGTTTGCTAATCTGGATCTAGGTCAAATTTTACTGTAGCAAAAACTTGTTTGAGTAGGTTAAACGGAAAGAGAATTTTGAGACGAAACTCTAGGCGCTTGAATCACCTGATTCCGATAAACGAGCGAGAAGTTAAACTGAGTTGAAGATTCGATCAGAAATCGAATCTGAGAAAATAACGAGAAAATCCGACAAAAAGAAAAACGGACGAACGGTTAAAGAACGGACGTTCGTTAACAGAGAAAAACCGACGAACGCGTTCGTTAAAACGAACGGTTCAGTGAACGCTCGCAAAATAATAAAACCGAAAAAACCGATCTAGGGGTTTTTTTTTAAACAAAGGGGTTTTTTTAAAGTTCCACGGAAAATATTGCGTAGAAAAATAAATAAAAATAAGAAAAATATGAAATAAATTTTCCCTGTCTAGTTAGAAAATCTAGAATAGGGTGAACATTTTTATAATAAAAAATAAATATTTTGAAAACATCCAATATTTTTAATGCAATAAAAATTGCAAATAAAATCCAAATAAATTTCAAATAATGATTTTAACATTTTTCCTCCAGTATTTCAATTGTTTTGGAGAAGTCATATTTTCTCCTCTCGTTTATTTTAAAATGAAATATTTTTCCGAAGAGAAAAATAATTAAAACCAAAATCCTCGTTGGAAAATTAAATTGTAAAAATTCGAGAAAATCCCCAACTCTCTCCGAGGGTCCTTGAGTTGCTTAGGATTTATCGAGGATTTGTCAAAATGCAACAAAACATGATATGCAATGATGATCTATGTATAACATTCCAAATTGAAAATTTGGGATGTTACAGTTAAGCACTGGTATGATCCAAAGTATCAGGTACGTTATATGTATGTGATTAGATCACATGTTGAACTCCTATTTACGCATGTGCCTCACAAATCTATCTTCTTGTAGGTGAACTATTCAAAGAACAAGGCCAACCATACGAAAGTGAAATTCCAACAGACGACAGGATCTCGTAGCTATATTGCACACTGCGAGGCTCTTGTAATTAGCTGTTGTTTCACTCTTTTCGCTGTGCCATATTATCAGATCTATATTGACTTGTTCCAAATGCAGAGGAAAGCCCACAAGGACCAAAAAGTACCTGAACCAAATGTTGTGGAAATCTTCAAGGACTGTCACACCAGCAAGACGAAGGGCATGAATACACCAGTCAAAGCCGTTGTTGTAAGTCCTTAATCCTCATGCCTTTTAACTACTACTTACTCTGACTTGTGCATTGAACTACATGGTTTGCAGCTAATGTCTATTACTCTTTTCAATTTTATACACAATTGTCTTAGCGTATCATTGCACCTTACAAGGTTTAAAAGAGAGAGTGATGTTCCTTTGATCTTGATCTATAATCTAGTTCCGTGCTGAACTTGTCCACACAACATTACAATTGCCTGTTTGTCTGTTCTCGGTTGTTTTGTGATATGAATGATGTCATACTATGCTTATCGTATTGTAAACTTTGTCTCTTTATCCTTAGCTGTCAATACAATGTGAATAAATAAACAATACATTAGCCATGGTACATGGTCATATCTTTGGAACCTGGTTTTATTATGTACTTTGCAGTAAAATACAACTAATATTTTACACGGGTTCACCAGAATAAGTTCTGTATATAGACCAAAGCTATTTTGTTTGGTTTTGCTGCCTCCTTAATATCTTTTGTTCTGGTACTACTAATGTAAAAACTCAACTTTTCAGCAAGCTATGGAAAAAATAGTGGAACTGCCACCTTCTGAAGGTGACGAGGCAACTATAACCGCAATGTCACCTCTTGCTGCAGTGGGTCAGTACCTGTCCACTAATAGTGCCAAAAGCACGTTCCTGCATAATACTGGGTTGGTTGTTAAGGCAATCTCGTCCAAACTGCCTCATGATCAAGATATGCAAGCTCAAAACAATGTTATATCTGCGCTCCAAACACAAGCCCATTCCCTAGCAGAGACCCTTTGTGAAACAAGGACAACCATTGTTCGATGTCATCAAGATATGCATGGTTTTGAAACCAGACTATCAAACATTTGCTATGTTGTTCAGGAGCCTAGGAGAAATGAAGGCGAAGGTTATGGTGCTCCATCGGGCAATACAACATGAAAACGTAACAGTCAGGTCAAATGAATTGAGCTTCTAAACTTCTGGTGGTGCATTTATCTACCAGACTGTTAACTTTTATGCCAACCTTCCTTTTGTTTTATGGTTGTAATTTGTTTTGTTGCGATACAAAATTTGTTCTTAACGTGCAGCCACCGACTGAAGAAAACAGCAAGCCATTTTTGTATAGTGTAGGGTGTTCCCTATATTTGCACTAGTGGCGAACTTTGATGCCCAGTGGATGTAATCTGTGCAATCTCCTTAATAGCCTAACATTAGTTTCGGGCTTATTTATTTCCTAGTCTTCTTTTTCCCTGGTTTGCTAGTGGCCGCAACAACCATGGGCCATATACGGACCATGGTAACCTTGACCCTGCTACTGGCCGTAGGATCCATGGGCCTCCTACGGGTCGTCGGATAAATGGGCATCCAACGGGCCATATAATGGGTGGGCCTCGGGCCGTCGGATAAATGGGTCCACATGGGCCGTAAACGGGCGTAATTGGTATCGGGCCAGCACGGTAACGGGTTGTTAACAGGCCAGAAGACAGCAAAGGCTTAATTCTGTCACAGGCATAACGGGTCGTTAATGGGCCAGAATATAGGACGGGCTGGAAACGGCGCGACGGGTTAACATGCCACAAACGGGCCGATTCTAGCCATGGGCCGAATTTGGCCCATTAGGGGAATAGGCCGGTAACGGGCCGGAAAGGAACCCAAGAACGTATGGGCCGTCAGTAGGCCAAAAGCTAAAACGGGCTAGATACGGCCCATGTGAATCATGGGCCATTAATGGGTACAAAGAAATTTACTGTACATTATGGGCTAGAGTCACCGTGGGCCACTAAAGGGCCTAAAGATACGAAAGGCCTCATATGGGCCAAAAGACGTCGTGGGCCATACATGGGCCGAAAGTGAAATGGGCTGGTGTTATATTCGACGGCCCACATGACGCTGTTGGGCCGATTTCGGAAGGCCCTAACAAGCCGTGAGTTACCGGGCCGTAAAATGGGCTATTTGCGAACAAACCGTTAATAAGCTTTTCATGGGCCGGCCCGCTAACTTTTGACCAAGTCAAACGGGCCGGCCTTTGTAAGCTAAATGGGCCAGTGGTGGGTTGTCGCACGTGTCAACATATCATAGGCGCCTATCTGACCCAATGACTTTCTGACACGTGTTTCCTTCGGCCAATGAGAATTTTACACGTGGAGAATTGCCATTGGTCCGGGCTGTTAACGGGTTATCGGATCCAAAATCGGACCCGATAGCTTAATGGCGACCCGTTATGGTGGGTGCCACGTGTCGGTTACCCTTGACGAAAGCACTTCCATGACGCATCATTTATCGTCATGGAAGTGAACACTTCCGTGATGATAATTTTGGTATTGTCATGGAACACTTCTATGACAGCATAGGTATGACTATCTTGATTCTGTCATAAAATCGTCATGGATGTACATACATGACAGAAAAGGTGACCTACTGTGACAAACACGTATCATCACCGAAGTGTATTTTTTTGTAGTGAGGAAGGTATGGTGGACTCATATGGAACAACTTTGGGTTTATGGAAGTGGATGCACAAGCAATATTCCCGCTTAGTACAAGTGAAGGCTAGAAAGAGACTGGGGAGCGACCAACTAGAGAGCGACAACAGTCATAAACATGCATTGAGATTAACCAACATTGAGTGCAAGCATGAGTAGGATATAAATCACCATGAACATAAATATCATGGAGGCTATGTTGATTTTGTTTCAACTACATGCGTGAACATGTGCCAAGTCAAGCCACCCAAATCATTCAAAGGAGGATACCATCCTATCATACTACATCACAACCATTTAAAAGCATGTTGGCATGCAAGGTAAGCCATTATAAAGTCCTAGCTAATTAAACATGGCATGAGTAACTATAATCTCTAATTGTCATTGCAAACATGTTTCATTCATAATGGTCTGAATCAGGAACGATGAACTAATCATATTTACAAAAACAAGATAGGTCGAGTTCATACCAGCTTTTCCTCATCTCAATCATTTCATCATATATCATCATTATTGCCTTTCACTTGCATGACCGAATGGTGTGAATAATAATAATAGTGCACGTGCATTGGACTAAGCTGGAATCTGCAAACAATTATTTCAAAGGAGAAGACAAGGTAATATGGACTCTCTGTTAGATCAACAATAACGCATATGAGAGCCACTCAACATTTTCATCATGGTCTTCTCCTCTCGACCCCCAAAGAAAAGAAAAGAATTTCAAAGAAACACACTGAAATATTTTTTTAGTTTTTGTTTTTCTGAAGGAAGTAAAACAAGAACGAGAAAAACTATTTACACGGGAAAGCTCCAACAAGCAAAAGAAGAACGAGAAATATTTTTGGGTTTTCTTTTAATACTACTACTAAGCATGCATAGAAAGGAAATAAACTACAACTAATTTTTTTGGTTTTTCTCAAAGTTTTTCAAAAACACAAGAAGAAAGCGAGGGAAAGAAAATAAACTAGCATGGATAATACAATGAAAAAGTATGAACACCGACAACTAGAATGAGTGTGTGAACATGAATGTAATGTCGGTGAGAAATACGTACTCCCCCAAGCTTAGGCTTTTGGCCTAAGTTGGTCTACGGCCACGACTGGCCCGGATGATATCTGAAATCGTAGTTGGGGTTGTACATTGCTGCAGTAGCTACCGCTTGGCGAGCAGCTTCATGGAGGCAAGCGGCCTCCATCTCTCTCTCATACTCGTTTTCCCCCTCTCTGGTTATAAAATATCTCCCTTTTACCTGAAAGTTAAAGAAGGCAGGAGTAGGAAGGGTAACATGGACAGCATGTCGCCTATCAAAGATTAGTCAGTACTGGAGGGACTGTTCGTTCCTCTCAAGAAACTAATAGCGTACCATAGCATTATAATCTAGAAAAGCAGGTGGCGACTCTATGTCATTCCCTCTTATGGGCACACCAAGATAATTAGCTAAACGAGTTGCATAAATCCCACCAAATAAATCTACCTCTTTCGCATTAAGATGTAACCTCCTCGCAATAATAGCCCCCAAGTTATATCGCTTATTCACCTAACACCACACACTTGAAGACATAAAGATCCGGAACGCAAAGGTGGCAATGATCATGTTTACCGTTAATGCACCTACCTATAAACAGAGCAAAGTAATGTATGGCAGGAAAGTAAATGCTCCCTATGGTAGCTTGTGTGATATTTCTAGTTTCTCCCACAGTGATGCTAGCAAGGAAATCGTTGTATTCAGATTTGTGAGGCTCGCTATGAATGCCCCACCGTGGGATTTTGCAAGCAGTATTAAAATCTTCAAGGTCCATGGTATATGATTCATCATAAAGATCAAATAAAATAGTATGGGTATTGCGCTTGGATGAAAATTCAAACCTCCACACAAAGGAGTCAATGAGGTAATAGTATTGTCGGCACTTATCTGATACGAAGTTCTCAAGGCCGGCATTTTGTACGTATGCATAAAACTCATCCATGAAACCTGCATGAACCATGAATTCATCCGACGGCCATTCACAAGGCCGCACTTGAGCTTCCCTTGGTGGTTCAAGGTCCGACTCATGTATCGCGAGCCTCGGTGCTTGCTTCCTCGAAGAACCACTTTGGTACATTTTCCTAGACATTTTTCTTCTTCTGAAAAGTTTCTGAAATTTTTAGTGACTCAAAATAAAAGTGAACCAAACTCAACAAGATTGATAGCAACTACTCCTACAAGTGCCTAGAGGCTATATCATGCATCAAAACTACTTTGGACCATATAAATTTGACATGCAAGCTCAAGAACAAGGTCACCACAGCAGCAAAAAATTGCAATAAATAAAGGACTAGAACAAAAACTAATTGGACCATTGGAGGAGTCACATACCGAAGAACAATCCCCCAATGCAGTTTTGCGAATGGACCTTTGAGCAAGGAGATCGAAAATGGCAGCAAAATGAGCAAGAACATGGGTTTGAGCTACGGGATGATTTTTTGTGGAGGAAGACGAAGCGGATGGGTGCTGGAATAAGTGGAGGGGACCCACGTGGGACCCACAAGATAGGGGGCACGCCCAGGGGGGTAGGGCGCGCCCTCCACCCTTGTGGCCCACTGGTGAGGCCCCTGGTGTGTTCTCAATGCCAAAATTTCTCAAATATTCTATAAAAATCATACTAAATTTTCAGGGCATTTGGAGAACTTTTATTTTCGGGACATTTTTGATTGCACGGATAATTCAGAAAACAGACAGAAAATACTATTTTTTCTTTATTTAATCTAAATTACAGAAAGTAAAAGATAGGTGCAGAAAGTTGTGCCTTCTAAATTCATCCGTCTCATGCTCATCAAAAGGAATCCATTAACAAGGTTGATCAAGCCTTATTAAAAATCTTCTTCCGAATGACATGAAACCGGAGAATTTTCGAATAACACTAGCTTACCTCAACGGGGATATGCATGTCCCCAACAATAAGAATATCATATTTCTTTTTGATACTAGGAAGAGGGAATTCAAAACCTCCAATAGTAATAGTTGAAATTTTCCCAATAGAACTGATACTATGAACTTGAGGTTGTTTCTTTGGAAAGTGTACTGTATGCTCATTAACATTAACATTAAAAGTGACATTGCCTTTGTTGCAATCAATAATAGCCCCTACAGTATTCAAAAAGGGTCTACCAAGGATGATCGACATACTGTCGTCCTCGGGAATATCAAGAATAACAAAGTCCGTTAAGATAGTAACATTTGTAACCACAACAGGCACATCCTCACAAATGCCGATGGGTATAGCAGTTGATTTATCAGCCATTTGCAAAGAGATTTCAGTAGGTGTCAACTTATTCAATTCAAGTCTATGATATAAAGAGAAAGGCATAACACTAACACCGGCTCCAAGATCACATAAAGTAGTTTTAATATAGTTTCTTTTAATAGAGCATGTACTCCTGGATCTTCAAGTTTCTTTGGTATTCCACCCTTAAAAGTATAATTAGCAAGCATGGTGGAAATTTCAGCTTCCGGTATCTTTCTTTTATTTGTAAAAATATCTTTCATATACTTAGCATAAGGAGGCATTTTAAGCATATCAGTCAAACGTATACGCAAAAAGATAGGTCTAATCATTTCAGCAAAGCGCTCAAAATCCTCATCACCTTTTTCTTGGATGGTTTTGGAGGAAATGGCATTGTTTTCTGAACCCATGGTTCTCTTTCTTTACCATGTTTCCTAGCAACAAAGTCTCTCCTATCATAACGTTGATTCTTTGATTGTGGGTTATCAAGATCAACAGGAGGTTCAATCTCTACATCATTATCATTACTTGGTTGAGCATCAACATGAAATTCATTATTAACATTATCACTAGGTTCATGTTCATCACCAGATTGTGTCTCAGCATCAGAAACAGAAATATCATTGGGATTCTTAGGTGTGTCTATAGCAGGTTCACTAGCAGCATGCAAAGTCGTATCAGTTTTCTTTTTGTTTTTATTAGAAGGACTAGGTGCATCAGTATTAACTCTCTGAGAATCTTGCTAAACTCTCTTAGGATGGCCCTCACGATACAAAGGTTCATGAGTCATCTTACCACCTCTAGTCATGACCCTAACAACATTATCATTGTTCTTACTATTCAACTCATTAAGCAAATCATCTTGTGCCTTAAGTACTTGTTCTACTTGAGTTGTAACTATGGAATCATACTTACTAATAAGCTTAAGATCATTAACAGTTCTACTTATATAATCACCCAAGTGGTCAAGCATGTAAGCATCACGTTTCAATTGTCTACTAACATAAGCATTGAAATTTTCTTGTTTAACAATAAAATTATCAAACTCATCCAAGCATTGACTAGCGGACTTATTATGAGGAATATCACCTTCATCAAATCTATAGAGGGAGTTTACCTCTACTACCTATGTCGGGTTATCAAGACCATGTATTTCTTCAATAGGTGGTAGATTCTTAACATCTTCAGCTTGAACACCTTTTTCTTTCGTAGATTTCTTTGCCTCTTGCATATCTTCAAGACTGAGAAATAGAATACCCATTTTCTCCAAAGTTGGCTTAGGAGTTGGTTCAGGAAGTTTCCACTCATTATCATTACTCAATATATTATTCAATAGCAATTCAGTTTGCTCAATAGTTCGTTCCATGAAAACACAACCAGCACAACTATCCAGGTGGTCTCTGGAAGCATCGGTTAGTCCATTATAAAAGATATCAAGTATTTCATTTTTCTTGAGAGGATGATCAGGCAAAGCATTAAGTAATTAGAGAAGCCTCCCACAAGCTTGTGGGAGACTCTCTTCTTCAAATTGCACAAAGTTAAATATTTCCTTTAAAGCAGCTTGTTTCTTATGAGCAGGAAAATATTTTTCAGAGAAGTAGTAAATCATATCCTGGGGACTACGCACACAACCAGGAGCAAGAGAATTAAACCATAACTTAGCATCACCCTTTAACGAGAAAGGAAACAACTTAAGAATATAGTAATAGCAAAATTTTCCCTCATGAGCAAATAGGGTGGCTATATTATTCAATTTAGTAAGATGTGCCACAACAGTTTCAGATTCATAGCCATAGAAAGGATCAGATTCAACCAAAGTAATTAACTCAGGATCGACAGAGAATTCATAATCCTTATCAGTAACAAAGATAGGTGAAGTAGCAAACATGGGGTCATATTGCATTCTAGCATTCAAAGACTTTTCTTTCAGCTTAGCTAACAGTTTCTTAAGATCATCTCTATCATTACAAGCAGGAAAGTCTCTAACAGTTTCCTCATCCATAATATAACCCTCAGGTACAACATGCAATTCATATCTAGGCGGAGAATCATAATCTTTAGTTTCAATAATATCATCAGTTTCAGTAATTCCATTCTCTCTAACCCTAGCAAGTTGTTCATCAAGAAATTCACCAAGTGGCACAGTATTATCAAGCAGAGAAGTAGTTTCATCATAAGCATCATGCATAGCAGAAGTGGCATCATCAATAACATGCGACATATCGGAATCAATGGCAGGTGTAGGTGTCGCAAGTTTACTCAAAACAGAAGGAGAGTCAAGTGCAGAGCTAGATGGCAATTCCTTACCTCCCCTCGTAGTTGAGGAAAAAATCTTGGTTCTTTGATCTTTCAAATTACTCATAGTGATCAACAGATATAAATCCCAAGTGACTCAGAGAATAGAGCTATGGTCCCCGGCAACGGCGCCAGAAAAAGGTCTTGATAACCCACAAGTATAGGGGATCGCAACAGTTTTCGTAGGTAGAGTATTCAACCCAAATTTATTGATTCGACACAAGGGGAGCCAAAGAATATTCTCAAGTATTAGCAGCTGAGTTGTCAATTCAACCACACCTGAAAGACTTTAATATCTGCAACAAAGTATTTAGTAGCAAAGTAGTATGGAAGTAACGGTAATAGTGGCAAAAGTAACAGTAGCAGTTTTGTAGCAATCGTAACAACGGCAACGGAAAAGTAACTTAGCAAAGATCAATATGAAACGAGCTCGTAGGCAATGGATCAATGATGGATAATTATGTCGGATGGCATTCATCATGCAACAGTTATAACATAGGGTGACACAGAACTAGCTCCAATTCATCAATATAATGTAGGCATGTAATACATGAACTCCTCAAACTACGGTCATCACCGGGAAGTGTCCCGACTATTGTCACTTCGGGGTTGCCAGACCATAACACGCAGTAGGTGACTATAACTTGCAAGATAGGATCAAGAACACAAATATATTCATGAAAACATAGTAGGTTCTGATCCGAAATCATGGCACTCGGGCCCTAGTGACAAGCATTAAGCATAGCAAAGTCATAGCAACATCAATCTTAGAACATAGTGTATACTAGGGATAAAACCCTAACAAAACTAACTCAATTACATGGTAAATCTCATCCAACCCATCACCGTCCATCAAGCCTATGATGGAATTACTCACGCAGGGCGGTGAGCATCATGAAATTGGTGATGGAGGATGGCTGATGATGACGATGACGACGATTTCACCTCTCCGGAGCCCAAAACGGACTCCAGATCTGCCCTCCCGAGGAAGAACAGAAGGTGGCGGCGGCTCCGTATCGTAAAACGTGATGAATCCTTCTCTTTGATTTTTTTCTCCCCGAACGTGAATATATGGAGTTGGAGTTGAGGTCGGTGGAGGTCTGCGGGACCCACAAGACCAGAGGGCGCGCCCTCCACCCTTGTGGATAGGGTGTGGGTCCCCTTCGGTTGATTCTTTCGCCAATATTTTTTATTTATTTCAAAAATAATCTCCATGAAGTTTCAGGTCATCCCGAGAACTTTTATTTCTGCACAAAAATAACACCATGGCAATTCTGTTGAAAACAACGTCAGTCCGGGTTAGTTCCATTCAAATCATGCAAATTAGAGTCCAAAACAAGGGCAAAAGAGTTTGGAAAAGTAGATATGATGGAGACGTATCAGCAGCCAAGGAGGCGCCCCAAGTGGGGCCGAATCCCACTTGGGGTCCTGCCCCTTGCCGCGCCCCTACCTTTCTAGGCGCGCGGGGAAAGGCAGGGGAGGGTGGCGCCCCCCTTCCTTTCTCCCATGTGGAGGGGAAGGCAGGAGGGGCTAACCCCCCTCCCCCTTTTCTTTCCCTGGGGCCGGCGGCCAAGGAGAGAGGCGCGCCGCCCCCCTTATGGGCTGGTGTGTCTCTCCCCTTGGCCCATTAGGCCCATAGACCTCCCGGGGGTGTCCGGAACCCCTTCCGGTGACCCGATGACTACCCGGTGCACTCCGAAACTCTTCCGGTGTCCGAATATCATTGTCCTATATATCAATCTTTACCTCCGGACCATTCCGGATCATGTCCATGTTCTCATCCGGGACTCCGAACAACATTCGGTCACCAAATCATATAACTCATATAACACTATATCGTCAACGAACGTTAAGCGTGCGGACCCTACGGTTTCGAGAACTATGTAGACATAACTGAGACACCTCTCCGGTCAATAACCAATAGAGGAACCTGGATGCCCATATTGGTTCCTACATATTCTACGAAGACCTTTATCGATCGAACCGTTATGACAACATACGTAATTCCCTTTGTCTGTCGGTATGTTACTTGCCCGAGATTCGATCATCGGTATCTCTATACCTAGTTCAATCTCATTACCAGCAAGTCTCTTTACTCGTTCCGTAATACATCATCTCATAACTAACTCCTTAGTCATTTGCTTGCAAGCTTATTATGATGTGTATTACCGAGAGGGCTGATACGTCTCCAATGTATCTATAATTTTTTTATTGTTCCATGCTGTTATATTATAGTTCTTGGATGTTTTACAATCATTTATAGCAACTTTATATCATTTTTTGGGACTAACCTATTGCCATAGTGCCGAGTGCCAGTTGCTGATTTTTGCTTGTTTTTTACTTCACAGGAAGTCAATTCCAAACAGAGTCCAAACGCAGCGAAACTTTTTGGTGATTTTTTCTGGACCAAAAGAAAACTGTTGGGCCCAAGAGTACCAGAGGGGGGCTCCAAGGGCACCGCAACCAACCTGGATGCGCCTGGGGGCCTAGGCGTGCCCTGGTGGGTTGTACCCACCTCAGCTGCCTCCCGCACCGCCTCTTTGCTCTATAAATACCCTAATATTCCAGAAACCCTAGGGAAGGCGACAAAAAACAATTCCAGCCGCCGCAAGTTCCAGAAACCACAAATCCAATCTAGACACCATCACGGAGGGGTTCATCATCCTCATTGGTGCCTCTCCGATGATGCGTGAGTAGTTCATTGTAGACCTACGGGTCCGTAGTTAGTATCTAGATGGCTTCCTCTCTCTCTTTCGATTCTCAATACAATGGTCTCTTGGAGATCTATTTGATGTAACTCTTTTTTGCGGTGGGTTTGTTGGGATCCGATGAACTTTGAGTTTATGATCAGATCTATGTTTTTATCCATGAAAGTTATTTGAGTCTTTTGATCTCTTATATGCATGATTACTTATAGCCTCGTATTTCTTCTTCGAATCTTTGGCTTAGTTAGGCCGACTAGATCGATTTTTCTTGCCATGGGATGAGGTGCTTTGTGATGGGTTCGATCTTCCGGTGCTCGATCCCAATGACAAAAGGGGAACCGACATGTATGTATCGTTGCTATTAAGGATGACAAGATGGGGTCTATTCCTATATGAGTAGATCTTGTCTACATCATGTCATCGTTCTTATTGCATTACTCCGTTTCTCCATGAACTTAATACACTAGATGCATGCTGGATAGCGGTCAATGTGTGGAGTAATAGTAGTAGATGCAGGCAGGAATCGGTCTACTAATCTTGGACGCGATGCCTATATAATGATCATTGCCTGGATATCGTCATAATTATTTGAAGTTCTATAAATTGCCCAATAGTAATTTGTTTACCCACCGCACGTTATTTTTCTCGAGAGAAGCCACTAGTGAAATCTACGGCCCCCGGGTCTATTTTCACATCATATACTTTCGGATATATTTTGGTATTTACCTTTTTATTTATTTGCAACTTTTATTTTCAGATCTATATTATCAAAAACCCAGAAATACCTCGCTGAATTTTATTTGCTTTTATTTGCATCTATCAATCTACTACAATTTTATCTTGTCAACTTGACAATTTCTGGCACCGTTACCCGAACGGGATTGACAACCCCTTTAACACGTCGGGTTGCAAGTATTTGTTCTCTGTGTGCAGGTACCGTTTACGTAGTGTTGCATGGTTCTCCTACTGGTTCGATAACCTTGGTCTCATCACTGAGGGAAATACCTACCGTTGCTGTGCTGCATCATCCTCTTTTTCATTCGTCGTTTTCTCGTCAGATCTCCCATTTTTGTCACCATGAGAAAAGAACACCAATCGTATGCAGAAGCTATTTCAGCACTAGTTCTGAAACTTGAGAATAAGTTCATGTGTACTCATCCTACCTTGCAAAGATTGTTTTATGAGTTACCTGTTATAAAGAATCCCAAAGCTAAAAAGTTGGCTACCCTTGTTCTTATGATTGAATCAGACTATATAATACTGGAATCTAGGGAGATCTTTGATTTTTATGGTATGAACCGTGAAAAACCAGTAATAGATGAGATCCTTTATAATAGTGATTATATGTTAAGACACTTGCTTGGAAATAATCAATTTTTTATGAGAATCTTAAAAAGGAAGTCCCTGTTTTAGACATAATCCAACAAGCTTTCAATGTTGTTAATCAACACAATTCTTGGATTGTTGCTGGAAATAAAAGGGGATACGATGATAAGCAACTTAATAGTGCTAAAGTCTCTATGGATGAGGTGTTTTATGTTGTCTTTGCAAAACCATCTGACAAAAACACTTCCAAGGGAAGTGGAAACAAAGATGACAACACTTAGATCTTTGCCTTATGCCTAGCTAGGGGCGTAAAACGATAGCGCTTGTTGGGAGGCAACCCAATGAATAAAATTTATTTTTGTATTTTTCTTTCTGTTCTTGAGTGTTTGCACAATTATGCCTCTGTTATGATTGTGTTTTTTGTGTTTTAATTAGTGTTTGTGCCAAGCGAAGCATTTGGGATCATGTTGCGTGATAGTTGATTTGATCTTGTTGAAAAACAGAAACTTTTGCGCTCAGTAAAATAATTTTCATAAATCACAGAAACGTGCTTTTGCTCTGAATTTTTTACACGAGATTGATATTCTAATTTCCCACATTGTCCTAATTTTCATAATTTTTGGAGTTACAGAAGTATACAAAGTTCCCTGATTACTACAGACTATTCTGTTTTTGACAGATTCTGTTTTCTTTGCGTTTGTGCTTATTTCGATGAATCTATGGTTTGTATTGGAGGGTATAAGCTATAGTAAAGTTGGAATTAGTAGATATAATGCAAGAATAAAATATGAATGGGTTTGCAACAGTAATTAGAGTAGTGATTTGCTTTGTTATACTAACCGATCTCACGAAGGTTTTGTTGAGTTTTGTGTGATTGAAGTTTTCAAGTATTGGGTGAGATCACGATGGATGAAGGAATAAGGAGTAAGAAGAGCCTAAGCTTGGGGATGCCCCATGGAATCCCAAGCTATTATCTAAAAGAGAATCAAGCAACTAAGCTTGGGGATGCCCCATGGAATCCCAAGCTATTATCTAAAAGAGAAGCAAGCAACTAAGCTTGGGGATGCCCGAGTGGCATCCCCTCTTTCTTCTAACGACCATTGGTATTTTACTTGGAACTATATTTTTATTCATCACATATCATGAGTTTTTCTTGGAGCATCTTGTATGATATGAGTCTTTGCTTCTTTTGCATTTTATTTTGTGTCATCCATCCTTGCTGGACACACCTATTTCAGGCAGCCAAAATTATGCTATGACTTGTTAGAATTTCTCTCTTTGCTTCACTTAAATCTTTATGAGCTATGGAATTCCTCTAGTGCTTCACTTATATCTTTTGAGCATGGTGTGCTTTATTATTTTTGAAGAAATACTCTCATGCTTCACTTAGATTTATTTGAGAGTTAGTAAATTTTTTTAGAAATTCTCTCATGCTTCACTTAAATTATTTTGAGAGAAGAAATTTTTTATGCTCACATTCTTCACTTATATTTGTTTGAGCTATCAATAGCAACATATGAAATTAGTCCCAAAGTGATAGATATTCAAGAGGGATATAATAAAAACTTTCATGACGATCATTGGACAAAATAAACTTGATTCTTTGTAATAGTTTTGTGATATGTTGATAGTGATATGTGAGTCATGTTAATGAGTAATTATGTTTTAGTAAGAATATTGGTGTTAAGGTTTGTGATTCCCTAAGCACGCACGAAAGTCAATAGTTATGCAATGAAATTATATCCTACTTGTGGTGCATTATTCGGTGTTAGTTATGCTTAATGCTCGCTTATGAGATTTTTTGTATCTTGGTTGGATGCTTCCCAATCTTTTGCTAGCCTTCACTTGCACTAAGTATGATCACTACTTGTGCATCAAAAATACTTAAACCCAGTTTTGCCATAAGAGTCCACTATATCTACCTATATGCGATATTTCCATGCCGTTCTAAACAAATTTGTATGTGCCATCTCCAATTTTCAAAATAAATTTCCTTTTTGTGTGCTCATACCGCTCATGAAACGGTAGGGGGTGGCTGATATTTTTCCATGCTAGATGTGTTATTCTCAAGATGAGTGCTTATTCACTTGTCATTGCACGAGAGTACGGCAATGGTATTAGGGATGCCCAGTCCCGAAGTGAAAAATGAATTTACTTTATGTTGTCAAATAATAAATTCCTTGGAAAGTGTTGGTATGGATGGCACCCATGGACTCGGTTAGCTGTGGAATGTGAAAGTATGGTTTGAAAAAGGAATAAACATTATTTTCTGTTTGGGAACCGCCTATGATATATCTAGCATGGAAAGTATTGGGAACTACTCGATCGTTTTCGTTGACAGGAAAGGCATGCCACCCAAAATGTTTTATCTCTATCTTTTTTGCTTTGAGCTCTGGCACCGCTACAGATCCCTACTTCCCTATGCGAAGGGCCTTACTATTTACTTTATGCAATTTTATTTTTATTTGACTCTCCATCTTCTCTTATAAAGCACCAACTAAGGGGCACTATGATCGTACTTGAGCATTGGGTGTAGCTAATATGCGAGTGTGTTTCATGAATGGATCAATGATTGAGCATAATGGGCTAGGGATAACTTGCTTTAGCATTGATATTTTGAAAAGACATAGTTGCTTGTTGACATGCTTAAGTATTGAAATCTTCATGTTAAAACTAGAGTATTGCTTTGAATCATATAAAAGTCCAAATGTCCATTCTACAAAGGAAATATTATGTGATGAACATGTTAGGCAGCATTCCACATCAAAAATTCTGTTTTTATCATTTACCTACTCGAGGACGAGCAGGAATTAAGCTTGGGGATGCTGATACGTCTCCAACGTATCTATAATTTTTTATTGTTCCATGCTGTTATATTATCATTCTTGGATGTTTTACAATCATTTTATAGCAACTTTATATCATTTTTTGGGACTAACCTATTGACATAGTGCCCAGTGCCACTTGTTGTTTTTGCTTGTTTTTTACTTTGCAGGAAATCACTACCAAACGGAGTCCAAACGAAGCGAAACTTTTTGGTGATTTTTTCTAGACCAGAAGACACCTGTTGGGCCAAATAAGTACTAGAGGGGGGCTCCGAGGGGAGCACAACCCACCTGTGCGCCCTGATGGGTTGTGCCTTGGTGGGTTGTGCCCACCTCGGTGGCCTCCTACACCGCCTCTTCGCTCTATAAATACCCCAATATTCCAGAAACCCTAGGGAAGGCGACAAAAAAAATTCCAACCGCCGCAAGTTCCAGAAACCACATATCCAATCTAGACACCATCACGGAGGGGTTCCTCATCCTCATTGGTGCCTCTCCGATGATGTGTGAGTAGTTCATTGTAGACCTACGTGTCGTGGAATTGTCACGGCAGATGTCCTAGTGTGAGGACTTAGTCGTGAGGCCAATGCATCTATGTGGTAGCTTGAGAGGGGTTGAGCGGAATCGAGAAACACAACACAAGACAAGGGTTTAGACAGCTTCGGGCCCCGGGAAACATCACCCGGTAACAAACCTACATGTTGTTTGTGGCTAGGTCTCATTATCATCGTCAGGGAGTCACCGTAAACCGGCTCTCCTAGTTATGTCTAACCCTTAAGATTATCTCCCCCCCCCTCTTGGGGTGCCCTGCCCCTCCTTATACATGTTGAAGGGGCGGGTTACATGTAGAGTCCAACTCGGATTAAGACTTAAACTATTCTAACTTCTCTTCATGGGCTTCTTAACGTCTTGGGCTTCATAACGTCGTGGGCTTCATAACGTCTCGGGTTTCATAACCCCAGGTGACTCTGTCTGCCGGGTTATGACTGTCAACCGAGTTATCACTGTCTGCCGGGTTATGACTGTCTGCCGGTTTATGATGGTCTGCCGGTTTATGATGGTCTGCCGGGTTATGACTTCCTACTGGTTTATGATTGTCTGCCGGGTTATGATTGTCTGCCGGATTATGACTTAACACCTGCCGGGTTATCATCTGACTTAACACATGCCGGTTTATCATATAACTTAACACCTGCCGGGTTATCATCTGACTTAACACCTGCCGGGCTATCAAGTCCCAGCTGGGTTATAACTCTGGCCGGGTCATACCGCGGGGTATATCCCCGACACTACGGGTCCATAGTTAGTAGCTAGATGGCTTCCTCTCTCTCTTTTGATTCTCAATACAATGGTCTCTTCGAGATCTATTTGATGTAACTCTTTTTGCGGTGTGTTTGTTGGGATCCGATGAACTCTTTATGATCACCCAGTTACGTTGTGACGTTTGATAGCACACAAGGTATTCCTCCGGTATTCGGGAGTTGCATGATCTCATGGTCGAAGGAACATGTATTTGACATTCAAGAAAGCAGTAGCAATAAACTGAACGATCATATGCTAAGCTAACGGATGGGTCTTGTCCATCACATCATTCTCCTAATGATGTGATCCCATTATCAAATGACAACACATGTCCATGGTTAGGAAACCTTAACCATCTTTGATCGACGAGCTAGTCTAGTAGAGGCTCACTAGGGACACGGTATTTGTTTATGTATTCACACATGTATTTAAGTTTCCGATCGATACAATTTTAGCATGAATAATAAACCTTTAACATTAATAAGGAAATATAAAATAACAACTTTATTATTGCCTGTAGCGCATATTTCCTTCAGTCTCCCACTTGCACTAGAGTCAATAATCTAGATTACATTGTAATGAATCTAACAGCCATGGAGTCTTGGTGTTGATCATGTTTTGCTCGCGGAAGAGGCTTAGTCAACGGGTCTGCTACATTCAGATCCTTATGTATTTTGCAAATCTCTATGTCTCCATCCTTGGCTTCACGAATGGAGTTCGAGAAGCGTCTCTTGATGTGTTTGGTTCTCTTGTGAAACCTGGATTCCTTCGCCAAGGCAATTGCTCCAGTGTTGTCACAAAAGATTTTCATTGGACCCGATGCACTAGGTATTACACCCAGATTGGATATGAACTCCTTCATCCAGACTCCTTCATGTGATGCTTCCGAAGCAGCTATGTACTCCGCTTCACACGTAGATCCCGCCACGACGCTCTGCTTGGAACTGCACCAACTGATAGCTGCACCATTCAATATAAATGCGTATCCGGTTTGTGACTTAGAGTCATCCGGATTAGTGTCGAAGCTAGCATTGACGTAACCATTTACGACGAGCTCTTCGTCACCTCCATAAACGAGAAACATATCCTTGGTCCTTTTCAGGTACTTCAGGATGACTGATCCATTTTGAACTTCTTCAAAACTTTGTTAAGGTATGTGTTTTGTGAAAGTCCTATTAAGCGTCTTGATCTATCCCTATAGATCTTGATGCCCAATATATAAGCAGCTTCACCGATACATAGAGCATATACGTGTTGAGAAATGTTGCATGGAAACAAATTCTATGCACATGCAAGATCTATCCATGGAGATGCATAGCAACAAGAGGGGAGAGTGTGTCTATGTACCCTCTTAGACCATAAGCGGAAGCGTTTATTAACGCGGTTGATGTAGTCGAACTTCTTCGCGATCCAACCAATCAAGTACCGAACATACGGCACCTCCGCGTTCAGCACACGTTCAGCTCGGTGACGTCCTCGCCTTCTTGATCCAGCAAGACTGGCGAAGTAGTGGATGAGCTTCGGCAGCACGAAGGCGTGGTGACGGTGGTGGTGATGCTATCTTCGCAGGGCTTCGCCTAAGCACTCCGAAAATATGACCGAGGGACGAAACTGTGGAGAGGGGCGCCGCACACGGCTAAGAGATTGTCGTGGCCTTGCGTGGCGCCCCCTCCCTCATATATATAGGTGGGGGAGAGGGGAGGCAGCCAGGAGGTTCCCCAAGGGTGGCCGAATCCCCCTTGGGCTCCTGCCCTTGGCCGCTCCCCCGTTTCCTTGTATGTGCGCGGGAGGAAGGTCGGGGGAGGTGGCGCCCCCCCTTCCTTTCTCTCATGGAGAGGGAAAGGCAGGAGGGGCCAATCCCCCCCCCCTTTCCTTCCCCTAGGGCCGGCGGCCAGGGAGAGGGGCGCACTAGCCCCTTGTGGGCTGGTGTGTTCCCCCTTTGGCCCATTAAGCCCATATAGCCTCCTGGGGCTTCCCGGAACCCCTTCTGGTGATCCGATGACTACCTGTTACCTCCCGAAACTCTTCCGATGTCCAAATATCATCATCATATATATCAATCTTTACCTCCGGACCATTCCGGAGCTCCTCGTCATGTCTGTGATCTCATCCGAGACTCTGAACAACATTCTGTCATCAAATCATATAACTCATATAACACTATATCATCAATGAACGTTAAGCGTGCGGACCCTACGGGTTCGAGAACTATGTTGACATGACCGAGACACCTCTCCGGTCAATAACCAATAGCGGAACCTAGCTGCCCATATTGGTTCCTACATATTCTATGAAGATCTTTATCATTCGAACCTTATGACAACATATGTAATTCCCTTTGTCTGTCGGTATGTTACTTGCCCGAGATTCGATCGTCAGTATCTCTATACCTTGTTCAATCCCGTTACCGACAAGTCTCTTTACTTGTTGCGTAATACATCATCTCGTAACTAACTCCTTAGTCATTTTTCTTGCAAGCTTCTTGTGATGTGTATTACCCAGAGGGCCCAGAGATACCTCTCCGATACACGGAGTGACAAACCCTAATCTCGATCCATGCCAACTCAACAGACACCTTCGGAGATACCTGTAGATCACCTTTATGATCACCCAGTTATGTTGTGACGTTTGATAGCACACAAGGTATTCCTCCGGTATCCGGGAGTTGCATGATCTCATAGTCGAAGGAATATGTATTTGACACTAAGAAAGCAATATCAATAAACTGAGCGATCATATGCTAAGCTAACGGATGGGTCTTGTCCATCACATCATTCTCCTAATGATGTGATCCCGTTATCAAGTGACAACACATGTTTATGGTTAGGAAACCCTAACCATCTTTGATCAACGAGCTAGTCTAGTAGAGGCTCACTAGGGACACGGTATTTGTTTATGTATCCACACATGTATTTAATTTTCCAATCAATACAATTCTAGCATGAATAATAAACCTTTATCATGAATAAGAAAATATAAAAATAACAACTTTATTATTGCCTCTAGGGCATATTTCCTTCAGTCTCCCTCTTGCACTAGAGTCAATAATCTAGATTACATTGTAATGAATCTAACACCCATGGAGTCTTGGTGCTGATCAGGTTTTGCTCGCGGAAGAGGCTTAGTCAACGGGTCTGCTACATTCAGATCCTTATGTATTTTGCAAATCTCTATGTCTCCATCCTTGGCTTCACGAATGGAGTTCAAGAAGCGTCTCTTGATGTGTTTAGTTCTCTTGTGAAACCTGGATTCCTTCGCCAAGGCAATTGCTCCAGTGTTGTCACAAAAGATTTTCATTGGACCCGATGCACTGGGTATTACACCCAGATCGGATATGAACTCCTTCATCTAGACTCCTTCATGTGCTGCTTCCGAAGCAGTTATGTACTCCGCTTCACACGTAGATCCCGCCACGACGCTCTGCTTGGAACTGGACCAACTGACAGCTCCACCATTCAATATAAATATGTATCTGGTTTATGACTTAGAGTCATCCGGATTAGTGTCGAAGCTATCATCGACGTAACCATTCACAACAAGCTCTTCGTCACCTCCATAAACGAGAAACATATCCTTGGTCCTTTTCAGGTACTTCAGGATGTTCTTGACCGTTGTCCAGTGATCCACTCCTGAATTACTTTGGTACCTCTCTGCCAAACTTATGCCAAGCCACACATCAGGTCTGGTACACGGCATAGCATACATGATAGAACCTATGGCTGAGGCATAGGGAATGACTTTCGTTTTCTCTCTATCTTCTGCAGTGATTGGGCTTTGAGTCTGACTCAATTTCACACCTTGTAACACATGCAAGAACCCTTTCTTTGACTGATCTATTTTGAACTTCTTCAAAACTTTGTCAAGGTATGTGCTTTGTGGAAGTCCTATTAAGCGTCTCAATCTATCCCTATAGATCTTGATGCCCAATATATAAGCAGTTGCACCGAGGTCTTTCATTGAAAAATTCTTATTCAAGTATCCTTTTATGCTATCCAGAAATTCTATATCATTTCCAATCAACAATATGTCATCCACATATAATATCAGAAATGCTATAGAGCTCCCACTCACTCTTTCTTGTAAATACAGGCTTCACCGTAAGTCTGTATAAAACCATATGCTTTGATCACCTCATCAAAGTGTATATTCCAACTCCGAGATGCTTGCACCAGTCCATAGATGGATCGCTGGAGCTTGCACACTTTGTCAGCACCTTTAGGATCGACAAAACCTTCTGGTTACATCATATATAACTCTTCTTTAAGAAATCCATTTAGGAATGCAGTTTTGACGTCCATTTGGCAGATTTCATAATCATAAAATGCGGCAATTGCTAACATGATTCGGACAGACTTAAGCATCGCTATGGGTGAGAAAGTCTCATCTTAGTCAACCCCCTGAACTTGTCAAAAACCTTTTGCGACAAGTCGAGCTTTGTAGACAGTAACATTACCATCAGCGTCAGTCTTCTTCTTGACGATCCATTTATTCTCTATGGCTTGCCGATCATCGGGCAAGTCCACCAAAGTCCACACTTTGTTCTCATACATGGATCCAATGTCAGATTCCTCATGCCATTTATTGGAATCTGGGCTCATCATAGCTTCTTCATAGTTCGTAGGTTCGCCATGGTCTAATAACATGACTTCCAGGACAGGAATACCGTACCACTCTGGTGTGGAACGTGCTCTGGTCGACCTACGAGGTTCAGTAGTAACTTGATCTGAAGTTTCATGATCATCATCATTTGCTTCCTCTCTAGTTGGTGTAGACATCACGGGAATGGTTTTTTGTGATGTGCTACTTTCTAATTCGAGAGAAGGTACAATTACCTCATCGAGTTCTACTTTCCTCCCACTCACTTCTATCGAGAGAAACTCCTTCTCTAGAAAGGACCCATTCCTGGCAACAAAGATCTTGCCTTCAGATCTGTGGTAGAAGGTGTACCCAATGGTTTCCTTAGGGTATCCTATGAAGACGCACTTCTCCAATTTAGGTTCGAGCTTATCAGGCTGAAGCCTTTTGACATAAGCGTCGCATCCCCAAACTTTAAGAAATGACAGCTTAGGTTTCTTGCCAAACCATAGTTCATACGGTGTCATCTCAACGGATTTAGACGGTGCCCTATTTAACTTGAATGCGGCTGTCTCTAATGCATAACCCCAAAACAATAGTGGTAAATCGGTAAGAGACATCATAGAACGCACCATATCTAATAAAGTACGGTTATGACATTTGGACACACCATTACGCTGTGGTGTTCCAGGTGGCGTGAGTTGTGAAACAATTCCACATTGTTTTAAATGAAGGCCAAACTCGTAACTCAAATATTCACCTCCACGATCAGATCATAGAAACTTTATTTTCTTGTTACGATGATTCTCTACTTCACTCTGAAATTCTTTGAACTTTTCAAATGTTTCAGATTTGTGTTTTATTAAGTAGATATACCCATACCTACTCAAATCATCTGTAAAGGTTAGAAAATAATGATACCCGCTGCGTGCCTCTATACTCATCGGACCGCATACATCGGGTATGTATTATTTCCAATAAGTCATTAGCTCGCTCCATTGTTCCGGAGAACGGAGTTTTAGTCATCTTGCCCATGAGGCATGGTTCGCAAGTATCAAATGATTCAGAATCAAGTGACTCCAAAAGTCCATCGACATGGAGTTTCTTCATGCGCTTTACACCAATATGACCTAACGGCAGTGCCACAAGTATGTTGCACTATCACTATCAACTTTGCATTTTTTGGCATCAATATTATGACTATGTGTATCACTATGATCGAGATTCAACAAGAATAGACCATTCATAAAGGGTGCATGACCATAAAAGATATTACTCATATAAATAGACAACCATTATTCTCTGACTTAAATGAATAACCGTCTCGCAATAAACAAGATCCAGATATAATGTTCATGCTCAACACTGGCACCAAATAACAATTATTGAGGTCTAAAACTAATCTCGAAGGTGGATGTAGAGGTAGCGCGCCGACAGCGATCACATCGACCTTGGAACCATTCCCGACACGCATCGTCACCTCGTCCTTAGCCAATCTTGGTTTATTCCGTAGCTCATGTTTCGAGTTACAAATATGAGCAACAGAACTAGTATCAAATATCCAGGCGCTACTATGAGCATTAGTAAGGTACACATCAATAACATGTATATCAAATATACCTTTGTTCACTTTGCCATCCTTCTTATACGCCAAGTATTTGGGGCAGTTCCGCTTCCAGTGACCATTCCCTTTGTAGTACAAGCACTCAGTTTTAGGCTTGGGTCCAGCTTTGGGTTTCTTCCTGGGAGTGTAAACTTGCTTGCCATTCTTCTTGAAGTTCCCTTTCTTTCCCTTGCCCTTTTTCTTGAAACTAGTAGTCTTGTTAACCATCAACACTTGATGCTCCTTCTTGATTTCTACCTCCGCGGCCTTAAGCATTGCGAAGAGCCCATGAATCGTTTTATTCATCCCTTTCATATTATAGTTCATCATGATGCCTTTGTAGCTTGGTGGCAGTGATTGAAGAACTCTGTCAATAACACTATCAACTGGAAGATCAACTCCCAGCTGAGTCAAATGGTTACGGTACCCAGACATTTTGAGTATGTGTTCACTGACAGAACTATTCTCCTACATCTTGCAGCTATAGAACTTGTTGGAGACTTCATATCTCTCAACCCAGGCATTTGCTTGAAATATCAACTTCAACTCTTGGAACATCTCATATGCTCCATGACGTTAAAAAGGTCTTTGAAGTCCCGGTTCTAAGCCGTAAAGCATGGCACACTGAACTATCGAGTAGTCATCTGATCGAGCCTGCTAGACGTTCATAACATCTGCAGTAGCTCCTGCAGCAGGTCTGTCACCTAGCGGTGCATCAAGGACATAATACTTCTGTACAGCAATGAGGATAATCCTCAAGTTATGGACCCAGTCCGTGTAGTTGCTACCATCATCTTTCAACTTATCTTTCTCTAGGAACGCATTAAAATTCAGGGGAATGGTAGCACGGGCCATTGATCTACAACATAGATATGCAAATACTATCAGGACTAAGTTCATGATAAATTAAGTTCAATTAATCAAATTACTAATGAACTCCCACTTAAATAAACATCCCTCAAGTTATCCAAGTGATACATGATCCAAATCAACTAGCCCATGTTCAATCATTACGTGAGATGGGGTAGTCATCAATGGTGAACATCCCTATGTTGATCATATCTACTATATGACTCATGATCGACCTTTCGGTCTCTAGTGTTTCGAGACCATGTCTATACATGCTAGGCTTGCTAAGTTTAACCCAAGTATTCTGCATGTGCAAAACTGTCTTACACCCGTTGTATGTGAACGTAGAGTCTATCACACCCGATCATCACAAAGTGCTTCGAAACGATGAACTTTGGCAACGGTGCATACTCGGGGAGAACACTTTTATCTTGTAATTTAGTGAAGGGATCATCTTATAATGCTACCGCCATTCTAAGCAAAATAAGATTCATAAAGGATAAACATCACATGCAACCAAAAATATGTGACATGATATGGCCATCATCATCTTGTGCTTTTGATCTTCATCTCCAAAGCATCGTCATGATCTCCATTGTCACCGGCTCGACACCTTGATCTCCATCGTTGCGTCGGGGTCGTCTTGCCAACTATTGCTTCTACAACTATTGCTAACGCATAGCGATAAAGTAAAGCAATTACATGGCGCTTGCATTTCATACAATAATTAAGAGACAATCCTATGGCTCCTGCCGGTTGTCGATATTACAAAACATGATAATCTCATACAACAACGTATATCACATCACGTCTTGACCATATCACATCAAAACATGGATGTCTGCTAGAACTACGTCTGTATTTCCTAAAAGAGGAAGGGATGATGCAGCACAACAACGGTAGGTATTTCCCTCAGTGATGAGTCCAAGGTTCTTGAACCAGTAGGAGAACCAAGCAACACTACGTAAGCAACACCTGCACACAAATAACAAATACTCGCAACCCGATGTGTTAAAGGGGTTGTTAATCCCTTTCGGGTAACGGCGCCAGAAATTGGCAAGAGGACGGGGTAAACTTGTAATAGATTGGATAAATAGATCGCAAAGCAAATAAAGTGCAGCAAGGTATTTTTGTATTTTTGGTTTAATAGATCTGAAAATAAAAGCAAATAAAATATATCGCAAAAGCAAATATAATAAAGAAGAGACCCGGGGGCCGTAGATTTCACTAGTGGCTTCTCTCAAGAAAAATAGCAAACGGTGGGTAAACGAATTACTGTTGGGCAATTGATAGAACTTCAAATAATCATGACGATATCCAGGCAATGATCATTTATAGGCATCACGTCCAAGATTAGTAGACCGACTCCTGCCTGCATCTACTACTATTACTCCACACATCGACCGCTATCCAGCATGCATCTAGTGTATTAAGTTCATGGAGAAACAGAGTAATGCAATAAGAACAATGACATGATGTAGACAAGATCTATTTATGTAGAAACAGACCCCATTTTGTTATCCTTAATAGCAACGATACATACATGTCGGTTCCCTTTCTGTCACTGGGATCAAGCACAGTAAGATCGAACCCATTACAAAGCACCTCTTCCCATTGCAAGATAAATAGAACAAGTTGGCCAAACAAAACCCAGATATCGGAGAAGAAATACGAGGCTATAAGCACTCATGCATATAAGAGATCAAAGGAGGTTCAAATAACTTTCATGGATAAAAAGATAGATCTCATCATAAACTCAAAGTTCATCAGATCCCAACAAACACACCGCAAAAAGAGTTACATCATATGGATATCCAAGAGACCATTGTATTGAGAATAAAAAGAGAGAGAGAGAGAGAGATAGAGAGAGAGAGAGGAAGCCATCTAGCTACTAACTACGGACCCGTAGGTCTACAAAGAACTACTCACGCATCATTGGAGAGGCACCAATGGACATGAGGAACCCCTCTGTGATGGTGTCTAGATTGGATCTGGTGGTTCTGGAACTTGCGGCGGCTGGAATTGATTCTCGTCGACTCCCCTAGGGTTTCTGGAATATTGGGGTATTTATAGAGCAAAGAGGCGGTGCGGGAGGCCACCGAGGTGGGTACAACCCACCTGGGCGCGCCTGGGCCTCCAGGCATGCCCTGGTGGGTTGTGCCACCCTCGGGGCACCCCCTGGTGCTTCTCCAGCCCATTGGATGTCTTCTGGTCCAAAAAAATCCACAAAAAGTTTCGCTGCATTTGGACTCTGTTTGGTATTGATTTCCTGCGATGTAAAAAACATGCAGAAAACAGCAACTGACATTGGGCACTATGTCAATAGGTTAGTACCAAAAAATGATATAAAATGACTATGAAAATGATTGTAAAACATCCAAGAATGATAATATAACAGCATGTAACAATCAAAAATTATAGATACGTTGGAGACGTATCAGCATCCCCAAGCTTAATTCCCGCTCGTCCTCGAGTAGGTAAATGATAAAAACAGAATTTTTGATGTGGAATGCTGCCTAACATATTCATCACATATTATTTTCTTTGTAGCATGGACATTTGGACTTTTATATGGTTTAAAGCAATAGTCTAGTTTTGACATGATAACTTAAATACTCAAGCATATCAACAAGCAACCATGTCTTTCAAAATATCAACGCTAGAATAAGTTATCCCTAGCCCATCATGCTCAATCATTGATCCATCCATGAAACACACTCGCATATTAGCTACACCCAATGCTCAAGTACGATCATAGTGCCCCTTAGTTGGTGCTTTATAAGAGAAGACGGGGACTCAAATTAAAAACAAAAAATTGCATAAAGTAAAAGAAGGGCCCTTCGCAGAGGGGAGTAGGGATTTGTAGAGGTGCCAGAGCTCAAAGCGAAAAAGATAGATAAAACACTTTGGGAGGCATGCTTTTCCTGTCAACGAGAATGATTGAGTAGTTCCCAATACTTTCCATGCTAGATATATCATAGGCGGTTCCCAAACAGAAATTAAAGTTTATTCCTTTTTCAACCATACTTTCACTTTCCATGGCTAGCCGTATCCACGGGTGCCTTCCATACCAACACTTTCCAAGGAATTTATTATTTGACAACATAAAGTAAATTCATTTTTCATTTCAGGACTGGGCATCCCTAATAACTTTGCCTTACTCTCGTGCAATGACAAGTGAATAAACACTCATCGTGAGAATAACATATCTAGCATGGAAATATATTAGCCACCCCCTACCATTTCATGAGCGGTACGAGCACACAAAAGAGAAATTTATTTTGAAAATTAGAGATGGCACATACAAATTTGCTTACAACGGCAAAATAATACCGCATATAGGTAGGTTTGGTGGACTCATGTGGCAAAACTGGTTTAAAGGATTTTGGATGCACAAGTAGTGATCATACTTAGTGCAAAATGAAAGCTAGAAAAAGATTGAGAAGCGACCAACCAAGAAACAAAAAATCTCATAAGGAGCATCAAGCATAACTAACACCGAATAATGCACCACAAGTAGGATGTAATTTCATTGCATAACTATTGACTTTCGTGCTTGCATAGGGAATCACAAACCTTAACACCAATATTATTACTAAAGCATAATTACTCACCAACATGACTCGCATATCACATCATCATATCTCAAAACTATTACAAGGAATCAAGTTTATTTTGTCCAATGATCTTCATGAAATTTTTTATTATATCCTTCTTCGATATCTATCACTTTGGGACTAATTTTCATGTGTTGCTTTTGATAAGCTCAAACAAATATAAGTGGAGATCATGAGCATAATATTTCTTTCTCTCAAATTAATCTAAGTGAAGCAATAGAGAATTTCTTAAAAAAATCTAAAGCACACACCGTGCTCTAAAAGATATAAGTGAAGCACTAGAGCGATTCCATAGCTCATAAAGATTTAAGTGAAGCATAGAGAGAAATTCTAACAAGTCATGGCATAATTTTGGCTCTCTCAAATAGGTGTGTCCAGCAAGGATTCATGACTCAAAACAAAAAGCAAAACAAGCAAAGACTCATATCATACAAGACGCTCCAAGCAAAACTCATAGTATGTGATGAATAAAAATATAGTTCTAAGTAAAATACCGATGGCCGTTAGAAGAAAGAGAGGATGCCACTCGGGTATCCAACAAGCTTAGTTGCTTGCTTCTCTTTGGATAATAGCTTGGGATGCCATGGGCATCCCCAAGCTTAGGCTCTTCTTACTCCTTATTCCTTCATCCATCATAAAATCACCCAAAACTTGAAAACTTCAATCACACAAAACTCAACAAAACCTTTGTGAGATCCGTTAGTATAAGAAAACAAATCACTACTATAAGTATTGTAGCAAACCAATTCATATTTTATTTTTTGCATTATATCTAATGTATTCCAACTTTTCTATGGCAAAAACTCTTCAAAGAAAACCATAGAATCATCAAAACAAGCACACAACGCAAAGAAAATAGAATCTGTCAAAAACAGAACAGTCTGTAGCAATCTGGGTATTTCGAATACTTCTGAAACTCCAAAAATTCTAAAAAATTAGGACAACATGAGAAATTTTTATATTAAACTTCTGCAAAAATAATTGGTATTTTATCACGCTTCTGTTAAAAATGAGAATTATTTTTGTGAGCGTAAAAGTTTTTGTTTTTCAGCAAGATCAAATCAACTATCACCCAACATGATCCTAAAGGCTTTGATTGGCACAAACACTAATTAAAACACAAAAAACACAATATAGCAGTAGCATAATTGTGCAAACCCTCAAGAACAGAAAGCAAAAGAAAAAAAATAAATTTTATTCATTGGGTTGCCTCCCAACAAGCGCTATCGTTTTATGCCCCTAACTAGGCATAAAGCAACGATCTACATTTTGCTATACTTCTCCTTAATTTCCTTAGAGAAATTTTTGTAATGAGGTTTTGTAAAAACAACATAAAATATATTATCGATAGAAACTTTAGCACTATTAAGTTGCTTATCATCATAACCCCTTTGATTTCCGGGAACAACCCAAGAGTAATGTTGATCAACATTGTTGAAAACTTGTTGGATTACATCTAAAATGGGGACTTCCTTTTTAAGATTCTCATCAAAGATTTGATTATCCCTAAGCAAATGTCTTAACGCGTAATCACTATTGTAAAGAATTTCATCTATCATGGGCTTTTCACGATTCATACCATAAAAATCAAAGATTTCCCTAGCTTCTTGTATTATGTAGTCAAATTCATTCATAAGAACGAGAGTGGCCAACTTTTTAGCTATAGGATTCTTTATAACGGGAAGCTCAAAAAAAATCTTTGCAAAGTAGGATGAGTACAGATAAATTTACTTTCAAGTTTTAGAACTAGTGTTGAAATAGCTTCCACATAAGATCTAGTCCTTCTAAGTATAGGAGCATAATCAAGACTTATATTTCTAAGACAATTGAAAAATTCTTGGATACGTTCTTTCCCCATAACATTCCCTTGCCCCACGATAAAAGTTTTAGCATCTAGATTGACCGTACGTCCAATATTAGGAGTTAGGCCATCATCTGTTTCTGCCATACCGAAATCACTCATGATTGCAAGCAAAGGATAGATCTGACGAGAATACGGCGAACGAAAAAGAGGACGAATAAAACGACAAATTTTTGTGATGTGGGGGAGAGGAAAACGAGAGGCAAATAGCAAATAATGTAAATTGCAAGGAGATGGTATTTGTGATTAGGAACCTGGTAGATGTTGATGATGTCTCCCCGGCAACGGTGCTAGAAATTCCTTTTGATGTCTGCTAGAACTACATTGGTATTTCCCCAAAGAGGAATGGATGATGCAGCACAGCAACGGTAGGTATTTCCCTCAGTGATGCGACCAAGGTTATCGAACCATTAGGAGAACCACGCAACACTACATATACAGCACCTGCACAAAAATAACAAATACTCGCAACCCGACGTGTTAAAGGGGTTGTCAATCCCTTTCGGGTAACGGCGCCAGAAATTGGCAAGAGGGCGGGGTAAAGTTGTAATAGATTGGATAAATAGATCGCAAATCAAATAAAGTGCAGAAAGATATCTTTTTATTTTTGGTTTAATAGATCTGAAAATAAAAGCAAATAAAATAGATCGCAAAGGCAAATATAATAAAGAAGAGACCCAGGGGCCATAGATTTCACTAGTGGCTTCTCTCGAGAAAAATAGCAAACGGTGGGTAAACGAATTACTGTTGGGCAATTGATAGAACTTCAAATAATCATGACGATATCCAGGCAATGATCATTATATAGGCATCACGTCCAAGATTAGTAGACCGACTCCTGCCTGCATCTACTACTATTACTCCACACATCGACCGCTATCCATCATGCATCTAGTGTATTAAGTTCATGGAGAAATGGAGTAATGCAATACGAACGATGACATGATGTAGACAATATCTATTTCTGTAGAAATAAACCTCATCTTTTCATCCTTAATAGCAACGATACATACGTGTCAGTTCCCCTTCTGTCACTGGGATCAAGCACCGTAAGATCAAACCCATTACAAAGCACCTCTTCCCATTGCAAGATAAATAGATAAAGTTGGACAAACAAAACCCAAATATCGGAGAAGAAATACGAGGCTATAAGAAATCATGCATATAAGAGATCAAAGAAGACTCAAATAACTTTCATGGATAAAAAGATATATCTGATCATAAACTCAAAGTTCATCGGATCCCAACAAACACACCGCAAAAAGAGTTACATCATATGGATCTCCAAGAGACCATTGTATTTAGAATCAAAAGAGAAAAAGGAAGCCATCTAGATACTAACTACGGACCCATATAGGTCTACAAAGAACTACTCACGCATCATCGGAGAGGCACCAATGGACATGATGAACCCATCCGTGATGGTGTCTAGATTGGATCTGGTGGTTCTCGAACTTGCGGCGGCTCGAATTGATTTTTGTCGACTCCCCTAGGGTTTCTGGAATATTGGGGTATTTATAGAGCAAAGAGGTGGTGCGTTTGGACTAATAGATCTGAAAACAAGGTATTTTTGGATTTTTGGACTAATAGATCTGAAAATAAAAGCGAATAAAAATAGATCTCGAAGGAAAAAATGATGGAGAATAGACCCGGGGTCGTAGATTTCACTAGTGGCTTCTCTCGACAAAATAGCATACGATGGGTAAACAAATTACTGTTGGGCAAATGATAGAACTTCAAATAACCATGACGATATCAGGGAAATGACCATTATTTAGGCATCACGTCCAAGATTAGTAGACCGACTCCTGCCTGCATCTACTACTATTACTCCACACATCGACCGCTATCCAGCATGCATCTAGTGTATTAAGTTCATGGAGAAATGAAGTAATGCAATAAGAACGATGACATGATGTAGACAAGATCTATTCATGTAGGAATAGACCCCATCTTGTTATCCTTAATAGCAATGATACATATGTGTCATGTCCCCTTCTGTCACTGGGATTTAGCACCGTAAGGTCGAACCCATCACGAAGCACCTCTTCCCATGGCAAGAAAAATCGATCTAGTCGGCCTAACTAAACCAAAGATTCGAAGAAGAAATACGAGGCTACAAGTAATCATGCATATAAGAGATCAAAGAGACTCAAATAACTTTCATGGAAAAAAGATAGATCTGATCATAAACTCAAAGTTCATTGGATCCCAACAAACACACTGCAAAAAGAGTTACATCAAATAGATCTCCAGGAGACCATTGTATTGAGAATCAAAAGCGAGGGAGGAAGCCATCTAGCTACTAACTACGGACACGTAGGTCTACAATGAACTAGTCACGCATCATCGGAGAGGCACCAATGAGGATGATGAACCCCTCCGTGATGGTGTCTAGATTGGATCTGGTGTTTCCGGAACTTGCGGCAGCTGGAATTGTGTTTCGTCGACTCCCCTAGGGTTTTTGGATTTCTAGGGTATTTATAGAGCAAAGAGGCGGTGCAGGAGGCCGCCGAGGTGGGCATAACCCACCTGGGCGTGCCTGGGCCCCCAGGCGCGCCCTGGTGGGTTGTGCTCCCCTCGGAGCCCCCTCTGGTATTTCTTTTGCCCAACAGGTGTCTTCTGGTCCAGAAAAAATCTCTAACAAGTTTTGCTGCATTTGGACTCCGTTTGGTATTGATTTTCTACGAAGTAAAAAACAAGCAAAAAAGCAACTGGCATTGGGAACTATGTCAATAGTTAGTCCCAAAAAATGATATAAAGTTGCCAGAAAATGATTGTAAAACATACAAGAATGATAATATAACAGCATGGAACAATAAAAAATTATAGATACGTTGGAGACGTATCAGCATCCCCAAGCTTAATTCCTGCTCGTCCTCGAGTAGGTAAATGATAAAAACATATTTTTTGATGTGGAATGCTGCCTATCATGTTCATCACATTATTTTCTTTTGTAGCATGGACATATGGACTTTTATATGGTTCAAAGCAATAGTCTAGTTTTGACATGAAGATTTAAATACTCAAGCATACCAACAAACAACCATGTCTTTCCAAATATCAATGCTAAAGCAAGTTATCCCATTATGCGCAATCATTGATCCATTCATGAAACACACTCGCATATTAGCTACACCCAATGCTCAAGTACGATCATAGTGCCCCTTAGTTGGTGCTTTATAAGAGAAGATTGATACTCAAATAAAAATAAAAATTGCGTAAAGTAAATAGAAAGGCCCTTCGCAGAGGGAAGTAGGGATTTGTAGAGGTGCCAGAGCTCGAAGCGAGAATTAAGAGATAAAACATTTTGGGCGGCATACTTTTCCCGTCAATGAGAACGACTGAGTAATTCCCAACACTTTCAATGCTAGATATATCATAGGCGGTTCCCAAACAGAAAATAAAGTTTATTCCTTTTTCCACCATTCTTTCACAATCCATGGCTAGTCGTATCGACGGGTGCCCTCCATACCAGCACTTTCCAAGGAATTTATTATTTGACAACATAAAGTGACTCCATTTTTCATTTCGGGACTGGGCATCCGTGATACCTTTGTCGTACTCTCGTGCAATGACAAGTTAATAAACATTCATCTTGAGAATAACACATCTAGCATGGAAAATATTGGCCACCCCCTGACGCTTCATGAGCGGTACGAGCACAGAAAAAGGAAATTTATTTTGAAAATTTAGAGATGCCACATACAAATTTGCTTAGAACAGCACGGAAATAGTGCATATAGGTAGGTATGGTGGACTCATATGGCAAAACTGGGTTTAAGGATTTTGGATGCACAAGTAGTATTCCTACTTAGTACAAGTGAAGGCTAGCAAAAATATTGAGAAGCATCCAACCAAGAAACGAAAAATCACATAAGCGAGCATTAAGCATAATAACACCGAATAAAGCACCACAAGTACGATGTAATTTCATTGCATAACTATTGACTTTCGTGCTTGCATAGGGAATCACAAACCTTAACACCAATATTCTTACTAAGCCATAATTACTCATTAACATGACTCACATATCATTATCAACATATCTCAAAACCATTACAAAGAACCAAGTTTATTTTGTCCAGTGGTCTTTATGAAAGTTTTTATTATATCCTTCTTGAATATCTATCACTTTGGGACTAGTTTATATGTTGCTTTTAATAGCTCAAACAAATCTAAGTGAAGAACATGAGCATAAAATTTACATCTCTCAAAATAATATAAGTGAAGCATGAGAGAGTTTCTTCGAAAATTACTAACTCTCAAATAAATCTAAGTGAAGCATGAGAGCATTTCTTCAAAATTAGTAAAGCACACCATGCTCCAAAAGATATAAGTGAAGCACTAGAGCAATTCCATAGCTCAAAAAAAATTAGTGAAGCTTAAGAGCAATTCTAACAAATCATAGCATAATTTTGGCTCTCCCAAATAGGTGTGTTCAGCAAGGATACTTGACACAAAATAAAAAGCAAAACAAGCAAAGACTCATATCATACAAGACGCTCCAAGCAAAACTCATGATATGTGACGAATAAAAATATAGCTCCAGGTAAAACACCGATGGTCGTTAGAAGAAAGAGGGGATGCCACTTGGGGCATCCCTAAGCTTAGTTGCTTGTTCATCTTTGGATATTACCTTGGGGTGCGGTAGCATCCCCAAGCTTAGGCTCTTCTTACTCCTTATTCCTTCATCCATCGTGATCTCACCCAAAACTTGAAAATTTCAATCACACAAAACTTAACAAAACCTTCGTGAGATCCGTTAGTATAAGAAAGCAAATCACTACTATAGGTACTGTTGCAAACCCATTCATATTTTATTTTTGCATTATATATATTGTATTCCAACTTTACTCTGGCTCATACCCCCCAATAATAACCATAAATTCATCAAAATAAGGCAACAACGCAAAGAAAACAGAATCTGTCAAAAACAGAATAGTCTGTAGCAATTTGAAAATTTCGAATACTTCTGTAACTCCAAAAATTCTGAACAATTAGGACAACGTGGGTAATTTGTATATCAATTTTGTGTTAAAATTTCAGAATTTTTGTCTGTTCTGTGATTTTGCAAAATTATTTTACTGGACGCAATAGTTTCTATTTTTCAACAAGATCAAATCAACTATCACTCCACATGATCCCAAAGGCTTTGCTTGGCCCAAACACTAATTAAAACATAAAAACACAATCATAACAGTAGCATAATTGTGCAAACACTCAAGAACAGAAAGAAAAAGGCAAAAATAAATTTTATTCACTGGGTTGCCTCCCAACAAGTGCTATCGTTTTACGCCCCTAGCTAGGCATAACGCGTAGATTCAAGTATTGTCCACTTTTTTCTTGTTCTCCGTAGATGTGTTTTTGTCAGGGGGTTTTGCAAAAAATAACTTGAAACACATTATCCATAGTACTTTTAGCATTATCAAGTTGCCCATCTGCATACCCCCTCTGATTTTCGGCAACAATCCAAGAATATTGTTGATTGACATCATTAAAAACTTGTTGGATTATATCTAAAACGGGAATTTCCTTTTTAAGATTCTCATCAAATATTTGATCATTTCCAAGCAAATGTCTCAACATATAATCACTATTGTAAAGGATCTCATCTATTACTGGTTTTTCATGGCTCATACCATAAAAATCAAAGATTTCCCTAGCTTCCCGTATTATGTAATCAAATTCATTCATAAGAACGTGGGTAGCTATATTTTTAGCTTTAGGATTCTTTATGGATGGAAGCTCATGAAACAATCTTTGCAAGGTAGGATGGGTGCGGATAAATCTATTTTCAAGTTTCAGAACCAGTGCTGAAATAGCTTCCGCATAAGATTTAGTTCTTTTAAGTATAGGAGCATCATCAAGAGTCAAATTCCCAACACAATTAAAAAAATTCTTGGATATGTTCATTTCCCATAACGTTCCCTTGCCCCAAAACAAAAGTTTTGACATCCAGATTGCCAGATCGTCCAATTTTAGGATTCAGGACATCACCTGTTTCTGCCATACCAAAGTCACTCATTGTGAGAAGTTCAAGAAAATAAGAGATCTGACGAGAAAACGGCGAACGAAAAAGAGGGGCGAATAAAATGGCAAATTTTTGTGAAGTGGGGGAGATGGAAATGAGAGGCAAATGACAAGTAATGTAAATTGCAAGGAGTTAAAATTTGTGATTAGGAACCTGATAGATGTTGATGATGTCTCCCCGGCAACGGTGCCAGAAATTCCTTTTGATGTCGCTTGAACTATGTCGGTATTCCCCAAAGAGGAAGGGATGATGCAGCACAGCTACGGTAGGTATTCCCTTAGTGATGAGACAAGGTTATCGAACCAGTAGGAGAACCACACAACACTATGTAAATGATACCTACACACAAAGAATAAATACTTGCAACCCAACGTGTAAGAGGGCTGTCAATCCCTCCCTGGTAAAAAGATAGATAAATTTGTAGTAGATTGGATGAATAGATCTCACGGAAACATGAAATAAAATAAATAATAAAAAATTACAGCAAGGTATTTTTGGGTTTTTGGATTAATAGATCTGAAAACAAAAGCGAATAAAAATAGATCTCGAAGGCAAATATGATGTAGAATAGACCCCTGAGTCGTAGATTTCACTAGTGGCTTCTCTCGAGAAAATAGCATACGGTGGGTAAACAAATTACTGTTGGGCAATTGATAGAACTTCAAATAATCATGACGATATCCAGGCAATGATCATTATATAGGTATCACGTCCCAGATTAGTAGACCGACTCCTGCCTGCATCTACTACTATTACTCCATCTATAGATTTTTCTCAATATGTCATGTTGTTGAAAAATCTTGTGGTAGCAGCTAGGAGAATAAAGTTCATCTTTACCCCATCTTTCATTCCAACTCTATTTTCTTGTGTGCGATCCTTCTTTCTGGTTTGGAATCCAAGATTTGAACGAAGAGTTGAGTTGCTACCTCAGGGTGTCGACTTAGCTATTAAAATGGGGTAGCTTTACTGAAGTACTGCAAGAAAAGTATGGAAAAAGCATAGGAAGAGATGAAACACTAGCATCTCCACTTGGCCCTTCTAGCATAATCACTTACACCCTACTCCCCCTCTTTACCCCTATCTGAGCCAAATCGTGAAACCCTCCTCTCCTATGTTGACTTACTAGCCAGGTTGAACCTTTGAGCCATAAGAGGAGGGAGAATCTAGTTGATTTTCTAGGGAATGTCACGAAGAGCTAGAGGATATAGAATTCCTATTTACCGGGAACGGAAGGAAACATCGGCTCTTCCGAGATCTTATGTAAGAAATGCTCTACGCCTCATCGAATAAGAGTGTTTCCATATCATATCTATTCTTCTCGGGTCTTGATCGGTTCCTCGTGCTGCATACAATGAGGTGGTGTCATGTGATGCTGGGCATAATCTCTGAAAACTCCTGACTAGTTCGGCACCCACCAACTTAATTGTGAGACGAGCAGCTAAAGCCTGGGTGGTATATTCTTACTATTGATTCAACCTCTTTGGGCAAACGTTGTCACTTTCTTTATTTGAAAAAAGGGGTCTAGAACTATAGTGATCTGATACCTTCTTCCCTTGTTCTGCGTAGGTAGGTTATGTAGGCTACAACTAATGAAAGCTCTTTCACCCTGCCCGCGGGTAATCCCTTACTGAGCCTACTCAAGCAATCTCTCATTAGTCGCTCTTTACTTTATAGTCAAGCGCAAATCCCAAAGCTGACCCCCGAACAGCTGCCAGACTGCTCTATTGATCTTCTCTCTCTTCAGAAAAGCGGAACCTTCTCAAAGACTCCCTTTGCCCCAGGAATCAAGTGGGACCGAGAGATCGTTGTTCATTTGGTGGTTGGCCCTCCACGTACCTTTGTTCGCTTCTTTTCCACCAAGCACAGAAGTTTAAGGAGAACTGTAGGTCGGTGGTTACCTAAGGAAACTCCTATTCGATCCCCCCCTGGGTGGGAGGCATCTACCTCATCCCGATCACAAGGAGAGGTTCACCATGATGGGGGCTCGGGTACTTTAATCCTTTGCATTCCAGAAAGAATGAAATGTAAGTAGATCGAGAGGTCGTTCTGCCCCTTGTCCCCGAAGATGGGTAATATGTTCTCATACAATGTTTCTCCAACTTTTTTCTAGAGGGCCTAGCTGGCGAGCGATCCCAGTCCGCGGCAGAGAACAAGACAGCAAGCGAGCGTACCTTTAATCGCTTCTTTTCCACCAAGCACGGAAGTTTAAGGGGAAAGGGCACCTCCCGACCTGGGAAATTCACAGCAGGAAAGACTGGCGCCGATCAGCGAAAGTGAACCCTTCAGTACATCGTGTTCAGCCCTCCCTCAACGGAATGGAGGAATTGGCTCGCTCCTTCGCTCATTGGGTAAGCATAGAATGCACACCAGTCTGGTATCAAAGCGTATAAACTTGAAAAGGAGACTACTTGAACACATGAAAGAAAGGAAGAAATGAAAGTTCAATCTACCAACGTAGAGTCCGCCCCTGCCAGGGAGAAGAACCAGACCATAACTTCCTTCCTTGGCTGACTGCCTGGCCTTCAAGAAACTAGAAAAACTGTAATAACTCACTTCACTATGATAACTATCTTTCGAACAGGACTACTACTTAAAGGCTAAAAAGACCTACCATCACAGCTCCAATGCGATAATCTTGTTAATCAGCAAAGTAGCTAGCCTAAATAAGGAGTTTACAATCGCTTGACTCGACCCTTTCAAACTGTTTTCCATATAAAAAGCATAAATCCGCTTATGGCATTCACCCAAGCATACAGAGATAGAGGAGAGCTTGCCTGCGGTACATTCGGTGCCCTCAAGTAGGTACGACTATGGATCATTCTATTCCTTTCCTTTAGGTAGTCCTAAAAAGCAAAACGTAATGGTAGAGGATGAAGGAAACAAAGAATGAAGTCTGCACCTTAGGCAACACTAGGGCGCCTGGGTCAAAATTCCGCCAGCCATTCCCTCATTGAAAAGAAAGCACCAACCGAAAAAACAAAGTGGGATGTCAAGACGCCGATGGCAAAGATGGGTTTCGGTCAGAGCCGCCCAAAAATGGGGCCCTGCTAATTGTGAAGAACCCACAGCCGGGAGCGAAGGATTCAAAGGAGGTTACCGGTTAAGGGCAAATGCAATCTCTGAGCCAGTTGGAGACCCATTATAGAGATCGGAGGAAGAGAGTTCACTTTCATTCGAAGGTGGTCCGTGAGCTCACTCTGGTTAGAATGAATCCCGACAAACAATCTATGTTTGTGATCTCGTATATTTCGTCGCTTCTCCGGCATCTTACTTATAAAGTTTCTGAATGACTCAAACGGTAACAGGATCGAAGGTAATGACCAGTTAGCATCTCTGATACAGGGTTACTTTGAGGGACTGTTCACCTCCGAAGTCCTAGCTCCCAACCTTGTCCTTCCTCAGCCTTGTTTATAATTTTCACCGGGCATATCCGATTTTTGGACACTTGCTGCATCCTTTTTCTTGCTGCATTAGCTTAACCGTCTGCTTCTTTCCATTGCTTCTCCAAAATTGGGGCTTTTCTTCACTTTAGTACTTCCCCTTGTAGTGGATTCCACTAGGTTCTTAACCTCTTCCCAATTCTTAAACTGAAACCTGCGTTGTCTAATCCAACTCGGCACCTAACCAGCTTGTCAGCATCGTAAGTTTGCCTCACATCGACCGCTATCCAACATGCATGTAGTGTATTAAGTTCATGGAGAAACGGAGTAATGCAATAAGAACGATGACATGATGTAGACAAGATCTATTCATGTAGGAATAGACCCCATCTTGTTATTCTTAATAGCAACGATACATACGTTTCATGTCCCCTTCTGTCACTGGGATTGAGCACCATAAGATCGAACCCATCACAAAGCACGTCTTCCCATGGCGAGAAAAATCGATCTAGTCGGCCTAACTAAATCAAAGATTCGAAGAAGAAATATGAGACTATAAGTAATCATGCATATAAGAGATCAAAGAGACTCAAATAACTTTCATGGATAAAAAGATAGATCTGATCATAAACTCAAAGTTCATAGGATCCCAACATACACACCGCAAAAAGATTTACATCAAATAGATCTCCAAGAGACCATTGTATTGAGAATCAAAAGAGAGAGAGGAAGCCATCTAGCACTAACTAAGGACCCGTAGGTCTACAATGAACTACTCATGCATCATCGGAGAGGCACCAATGAGGATGATGAACCCCTCCGTGATGGTGTCTAGATTGGATCTGGTGTTTCTGGAACTTGCGGTGGCTAGAAATGTGTTTCGGCGACTCCCCTAGGGTTTTTGGATTTCCAGGGTATTTATAGAGCAAAGAGGTGGTGCGGGAGGCAGCCGAGGTGCGCACAACCCACCCGGGCGCGCCTGGGCCCCCATGCGTGCCCTGGTGGGTTATGCTCCCCTCGGATCCCCCCTCTAGTACTTCTTTGGCCCAACATGTGTCTTCAGGTCCAGAAAAAATCTCCAAAAAGTTTTGCTGCGTTTGGACTCCGTTTGGTATTGATTTTCTGCGAAGTAAAAAATAAGCAAAAAACAGCAACTGGCACTGGGCACTATGTTAGTAGGTTAGTCCCAAAAAATGATATAAAGTTGCTATAAAATGATTGTAAAACATCCAAGAATGATAATATAACAGCATGGAACAATAAAAAATTATAGATATGTTGGAGACGTATCAACTGAGTGCCTTCAATAAACCATTGGCAATCAGGAATGTAGCTAGCACAGCTTAGTATAGCTCCATTGGCCACCTTGACCTTAAGAAGAGTGCAAGGTTGAGCTCCAGATACAGTGACCATAGTGTTGGTGTCCAAGAATGAATGGGTACTGCCGGAATCAATGAGGAAATTCTTCGGCTGGCCTTGCAAAACTACAGTGAATTGGAAGGCCTTGCTGTGGGCTGATCTGCCTTGGGTTGCATCAGAAAGTGCCATGAGATTAACCTCTTCTTCACTATCAGTATCAGCGATTTCTTTAGCTGTGCACTGATAAAACTCAACCATCTCATGAACAACATGTAAGGACACTGACTATTTGCATTGACGATCCTTTACCCCATTTTTTTCCACAGACAAAACACAGTCCCTTGGCCCTTCTGTAAGTATGCAGAGCACTCCACTTGTCCTTAGGAACTCCTTGCTTGACATTTTCAGAACTAGATCGGCGATCTTCAGTCGACATCGAGGGAGTTGGCTTGGTTGTCGAGACTGAATGCGAGAAAATTGAGCGGCGTTGTCACTGAGCTGTTTGTTGGAGTGCTGTTAGTGATTGACTCATGAAGCAAAGCAAGCTCATAGGTAGCATCCAAGTCTGATGGTTGCTGTAGGGCTACTTGCATCCGGACCTGTGGCTGTAATTTATCTACAAATCTGGTCACATAATGCACCGTCAGAGGAGTAGCTTCATATGCGGTGAGCTGATCATATAGTTCTGCAAACTGCTCGATGATAATCCCCAAGTGCAGGGAATCATCGTAGCAATTTCCAAAGGCGGAAGTGAAGTATGGAGTGTCGAACCCACAAGTAGCTAAAGGTAAGATCAGTATTCTCTCAAGCCCTATCTGCCACTAATACGACTCTACGTACACCGAACGTTTGCTTCCAACTAGCAATGAGAAATAAAACTACGTTGTGGGTATGAAGAGGATAACTTTGTATGATATCGGAGAGCTAAAATATAAAAGTAGGTGTTGTTATCATAAAGTTAGAATATATTACTAAATATTATAAATAGCGAGTGTGGAATAATGGTGGATCGGTGTGCGGAATTGTCCTAGGCAATTATTAACAAGACCGGTAGTCGTCATTGCAATTTCATATGAGGGAGAGGCATAAGCTAACATACTTTCTCTACTTGGATCATATGCACTTATGATTGGAACTCTAGCAAGCATCCAACTACTAAAGATCATTAAGGTAAAACCCAACCATAGCATTAAAGCATCAAGTCCTCTTTATTCCCATACTCAACAACCCCTCTTACTCGGGTTTGTGTTTCAGTCACTCACCAACCCACTATAAACGAATCATGAACGTATTGCAACACCCTACAGCGGGAATCCCTCACGCTTGCGCGACACGGAGGGCACCATAGGACAGCACCAAAATAAAACATACAACTCGTACCAATCTATATCATCAATCAACCCAAGGACAAAAGATATCTACTCAAAACATCATAGGATGGCAACACATCATTGGATCATAATATGTAGCATAAAGCACCATGTTCAAGTAGGGATTATAGCAGGGTGCGGGAGAGTGGACCGCGTAAAAGAGATGAGGATGGTGATGATGATGGTGATGTTGATGAAGACGATCACCGTGGCGATGATTCCCCTCCCGATGGCACTCCGGCGCCACCGGAAGAGAGGAGGAGAGGTTCTCCCCCTTGTGCTTCCTCCTCCATGGCCTCCCCCCTAGATGGGGAAAGGTTCTCCCTCTGGTCCTTGGCCTTCATGGCGATGATGGCCTCTCCGGGATACTCCTCCATGGCCACCGGTGATGATGGCCCCCTCCGGCAGGGTGCCGGAGAGGGCCTAGATTGATTTCTCGTGGCTACAGAGGCTTGCGGCGGCGGAACTTCCGATCTAGGTTTCTTTCTGGAAGTTTGGGTATATATGAGAGGTGTTGGCGTTGATTTCACGTCGGGGGGTTTCCGGGCTGTCCACGAGGCAGGGGGCGCGCCCCCCACCCTCGTGGGCAGCCCGGGACTCTTCTGGCCTACTTCCGGTACTCCGTGGGCTTCTTCTGGTCCAAAAATGATCTCCGTCAAGTTGCACGTCAATTGGACTCCGTTTGGTTTTCCTTTTCTGCGATACTCTAAAACAAGGAGAAAACAGAAACTGGCACTGGGCTCTAGGTTAATAGGTTAGTCCCAAAAATCATATAAAAGTGTATAATAAAGCCCATTAAACATCCAAGATAGATAATATAACAGCATGAATACTTCATAAATTATAGATACGTTGAAGACATATCACTCGACATAATCCTCTACTGTACCAGTCTGAGAGATCGAGTGCAGCTTACAAACCAATGCTTGATGCTGATTCCTGCCGAATCGACACTGTAACAGCCGGCAGAACTCTTCCCATGATGCATTCGGAGCTCGCCGTTGAACTGCTTGCAGCCACCTAGCTGCTGGCCCTTCAAACAAGGTAGTTGCAAATTGAATCCATAGCGACTTATGTGTGCCGCACAACTTGAAGTAGTCCTCGCAGCGGGATTGCCACAACCGCGGGTTGGAGCCGTCAAAATGAGGAAGATTGATGCGCGGCCCATGACCAAACGGATCAGCAAATTCTCGGGGAATTTCAGCAATACACAAAGCAGTGATGGAGTTTTGGCCGGATCTCATACCTCGCGCTGGGGGAGGAACATAGGGAACGTAATCCTTTCCTCTATTTGCCGTCGCAATCTGGTGCCCATCGGGGCCTGACTCGCCGCTTCCCGAAGCTGTGGGTGAGGTCGCTGCTGGTCCTTCTCAAGTTGGAGGCACTTCGGGGGAGCCACGGTCCATACCAGAGCGTAGCTCGTCGAGATCCACTCCGATCGACAGCTTGAGGTCATCGAACCTGGTCGTGAGCTCACCGACGATCGATCACACTGATTGCACCACCTCCTCATCTTGACGCTTGAATCGCGCATCCAGTGATACAACGAGGTCGGCCTTGAGGAACTCGTAGACGGACTTCGTCGACGGTGACAGGTTCTCCATGAATTCCCGACGGTGGCGGTCAGCGAGACGGGTGTTGTGCGGTGTTGAGGAAGGAGCGACGCCAGGATCTATGGCTCTGGTGCCAATTGTGAGGATCTATCTATTGATTCATATGGCATCAGTGTACTCAATTCGATTACATATACGAATTTGAACGGAGAAAGAGGACGAACAGAAAACACACACACACACACACACTAGCTCCCTCTCAGCCACACCTATCCTCTCCTCTCTCCTCGCTCGAGGCCGTTCCTTCTCCGCCAAGGTCTTCTGCCGGCGGTGAGCTATATAATTGGTGGCCTACCGAACCCATTCCGGGCCTGCAACACGGGCATGGGCCTTCTGGATGCGCCTGGGCCTCGGCCCACCCCTTTTTGCTTGGTTGTTCGGCCTGCTTGTAGACGTTGCTGCTTGCTCCCGTAGTATTTCATCGCTTCTCGCCCTTGAGTTGCTTTCTTTAGGGGTTAAACCAACTTTATTACACGAAAACCACATGTTGTGGGATAAAAAGGATCATGAGGGTGGAGCAACCACACGAGTCGCCCTTGATCCAGAGAGTATGAAAAATTTGCTAGTCTATCGGCATCTATATTTAGTGCTCTACCTTCAAAGTGATGTTACAATTAAGAGAGGAACAACGAGAGGAGATCTCTCTAATGATGGGACCATGCCGTCCGGCATTTCCTAAACGGCGCCCGTTGCGCCCGTTACAGGCAACGGCACAAACGGGCGCACACCCCCGCGCCACCTGGGCCGGCCCGTTTCTGAATAATATTATTCGAGGCAAAAAAAAAAGGTGCGCAACCGAGGTATCGAACCTTGCATCGATCGATTGAGAGTGCAGCGCACAAACCACCAGGATAACGACACGCTTGTGCCCAGTAACTTCTTAACATTATTTTAATCTTTATCTAGGTCGTTCGCTGGTCAGTTTCTGGGTGTTTTTTTTTCTTGTTCTTTTTTCATTTTCTTTTCTCATTTCCTTTTTTCTTTCCTTAAACGCGCAAACTTTTTATCAAATTCGTAAACTTTTTTTCAAATTCGATGAACTATTATCAAAATCGATGGACTTTTTTTCAAATTTGGTGAACTATTTTTTCAAATCCGATGAACTATTTTTTCAAATCCGATGAACTTTTTCCAATTTTGATGAACATTTTTCAAATTTGATAATTTTTTTTTTCAAATTCCATGAACTATTTTTCTAAATCAATGAACTATTTTTTCAAATCGATGAACTTTTTTCAAATCCGATGATTTTTTTTGAAATTCAATGAACTTTTTCTAATTTTGATGAGCTTTTTTCAAATACCATGAACTTTTTTCTAAATCGATGAACTTTTTTTAAAATTCTATGAACTTTTTTCAAAACTGCTGAACTTTTTTTCAAAATCGATGAAAGGTTTTAAAATTTTGTGAACTTTAAAAAAATGGTGAACTAGTTTTCAAAATTGATGAACTTGTTTTTTCAAAATCAATGAACTTTTCAACTAATTTTCAGATTTACGTTAATGTTTCACTAAATAACGGTTAAGTAGAACTTTTTCCAAGTTACAGAACAGCAGAACCTGATTGGTGTAGTGGTTCTCGCGTTAGGTTTTGGAGAAAAATGCCTGCGATCCTGAGTTCAAAACCTAGCTATCGCGCTTTTTCTTCACGTTCACTTTTTTCGCGTCGTGGTTACTGTGTTCAGTCGAAGCTCACCTGGGCCGGCCCAGTAGCGCGACGCTTCAGCGCCAGAACGCGAAACGGTTAGGAGCTCCCATACCGTCCATCGCCCTTGAGTTGCTGACAGACACAAATAAATACCTTCACAATGGGCTCAGGCCCAGTATGAGCCCTCGAGTTGGGCTTCTCATGGACTTTGTCTGGTAAATTCTAGACCAACTAGTTCTTCGTAGATCAAATGGGCCGTCCACTCTGTTACATCGCGCAGTAGCATTCCGTTCCCTTTCTTGCGGGCCAATACGAGACACAGAGGCGATCGAGAGGGGTCAGAGATTCGGGAGTCGGCGGCGACGCACGAGGAAGCGGTCGGGGATAGGCCGCCGCCCGCCGGTGAGGGTCTCGGAGAGCGTTACAGATGGTGCCGGCGAAGGGGTGGAGCCGGAGGGTCGGGAGCGCGCGGTCGTTCGTGGGGAACGCGCTGGGCGGCGTGCGCGGTTGGACCAACGTCGCCTCCTGGGCCGTCGCCGGGACCCTCGCCTACTACCTCTGGGTCCGACCCGCGCGCCAGCTCCAGAAGGAGCAGCAGGTTGATTTCCCCTTGCTAATTCTTATTACCGCTGTGATTGTCTTCTATTGGATGGATCAGTCTGGGCATGTCGCTTTCTGGGGTGAGATCGCCGTAAGATGCAGTTGCCCACATCTCTACATGCCCGTTTAGTTAATTCCAGGAAATTGTCGAAATGATGCGTGTATACTGTCTTCAAGAGCTTTCGTTTAACTAGCAGGAACTGTGCGTTGGCTTGCTTGGAATTGATGCTGCTGTCTTGCTTTTGGTAGGGACCGACTATTTGTCAACTTCATTTTGTCTGCCAAACTTAAACCATAGGAAACACCATTGAAATTACAGCCGGCTAGTGTCTGTCATGACATTTTACATGGTTGAGCTATTGTTGCTTGGGGAGTTAAACTTGTGAATCTTAATATGTCCTTCCAACAAGAATAATTTGATGATGTATTTTGATAAACACTTCGTTCATGGAAATATTATTAGTGTCAAACCAAATAGAGCGAATAAATGGCATCCTCTTATAAAAGTGGGACAGCTATGTTCAGCTCTTGTGTCATATTGAAAATGATAATCTGAATTGCCACTTGCTGTGTGTTGTCCTGTTTAAACAGTCACTTGTTCTATTCAAAAGCATGATTTAGGAATTTCATCCTCCTGTAAGACACCCTTGTTTATCTACAGGTAAAAGAACCAAATGTTCTAGCAGTTACTCATGTCTCATCTATCCTGATAAGCAGTTATTACTTATTACTTTTCTTTATCTGAATTTTTCTTTGATAAGAGTTGTCTGTTTTCGTTCCATTTCATCCACCTATGTTTTTGCACCAAATTACTTCAAATTGTTGCAGTGTTATGTTAATATTTCACGCTTCTCCACTCTTGCTATTATGTTTAATCTGGTGATTTTTCTTTCCACTCTGTTGATAGTAGTATATGCCTTTTTTCACAGGAACGAGCTGCTTTAGCTGCTGCCTCAGATCCATACCGTTATGTCGAGAAACGGAAGCCAATTCCTGACCCCCAGGTAACCTTTGTATCTTCACTTTCACTAGATCCCTGAGACTCAGACAACAAGCTATTCCATTCACTGGCTCTGCAAGTTGATTCCTTATCTACTACTGCATGTAATGTCACCAGGACACTAGCCTAACTTACGGGAAGAAGAAGGATCCTCCGAAGTCTGACAACTAGTTCATCTGGGAACATCCTGTAACAAATGCGGCGTCCGTTTGACTGGCAACGTCCCAATATGGGATTTCTGCAAGCCTGATTGCTACCACATGATAAGCATATACCGTCAAAAAGGTTGCTTCCTCATGCTAGCAAGCCAGGTCTTGTTGTCGCGAGTCTCTTCGTTTTGAGTAATTTAGTGTTCATCTTTCGAGTTTCCTGCTTGTTTGGACGGATACCGTTTTGTTAGACACGAGGAATCATACTGGAAATGTAAATGTGTAAGTGCTAGATGTTCAGAAATCGGTGTATGGAGACGCTACAATCCGTGCATTGTGACCGTCACTGCTACTGCTACTGTGCTAGTGTTTCCAACATGCTAAATAATAAATCCACTGTCTATGATGGGAGTGCAATTGTTTGTGTGTAGCATGATACTGCTCGATTACAGAAGTGCCGGAAGAAATCTGTATTTTCTTTTGATGCATCTCTGCATTAGGTGCTTCAAGTGTGTTTAGAGAGAGATGGAATGTACACATACCCAGATACACTGTTCTTATGAGCATCTTTCAAAGGCTGAGCTACAATTATTTTTTTGTTGCGTAGCACGATTCCCCTACAGTTAGCATATACCGCCTCATCAAAATATGCAAGTCAGCACAATTTTCAAGCCCTAGCTACCACAAAATGTACATCATCATATGTCATCATCATGTGCGCCTTCATCACTAGTAGTAGTGTTTGCCAGACAAGTCCTAAGCCAGAGCACTCAATGGTCGTCCCCCAAGCCAACAAATCCAAGGCCTTGTGCACTATTGTCCAGCGGTGGCTAAAGAGCCGTCATCAGAACCTCATGACTGAAGCCACCTTAGCTCCATGATGACATTGTATAGGGAAGGGTGGACGTCGACATGCTTGCTTTCCCTAATGGCAGTTGCCACCTCCTTGACGGCCTCATTCATGCTGTGAAAGATGTTGAGCTTCTTGTCAATCGTACCTCTCCTCTTCCTCTTCCTATCAATTCATGTTGCGAAAGATGCTGAGCTTCTTGTCCATCATACCTCTCCTCTTCTTCCTATCAATCATAGGAATGTGATCAACAGTCTTCTCAAGACCATCAAGGACGATGGTCCTTCTTGTCCATCATACCTCTCCTCTTCTTCCTATCAATCATAGGAACGTGATCAACAGTCTTCTCAAGACCATCAAGGACGATGATCTCTGACTCCTGGTGTCTGGATACTCAGGCATAGGCGAACCGAGAGGCTCGTTGGAGCCCATGGTATGTTTGCCGGTAGCCATCCCATATGAGAATATTCGTTGCATCTACGAGTAGTTCTGGATGGGAATGTTGAGGAACTTTGTGTCCTTAGGGTGGTCCTAACAAAGAAACATTGTATGGTTAGTTTGTGATTGGCATGTTAGAGAAAGTTAAACAAGTGGTATATGAGCTAAGAGTAGTGTGGCCTTGGTAGTGCTCTGACTCCAAGAAAATTGTAGGTGTCCTAATCCTATTGTGCGCCACTAAGGTCTCTCAGCCTGGACACTTGGATCCATCTAGCTTTACACTTTCTATGGTGGTTGTAACCTGGGTCGAGGTGACCTCTTGGCCAAAGAACTTGAACACCTGCTTCACAAAAAAAATCAAGTGCACCTCCTTAAAGCCCTTGCCGGTCCTCATCCCACTAGATATGAGCTCACACATCTTGCTAAGCACAAAGTTGGACATAAATAGTTGCCATTTCATTGTGTTCCTCCTACCAGACATATTTTCCTTCCCGGCCTTGAGGACTGCCTTATGTGTAGCAGTAACATTAGGCATCGCCAGCACAAAATGTTGATGCCTAGAATGCCACTCAAAGATATCTGAATCTGAAGGCATGTGCTCATTGGTTGGAGGCTAGGAGTCCTCGACATAGGACTCAGAGAAGTTCTGGGACAAGACAATGGTCTTGCTATAGTCTTGGGTGCTCATGTCCTACAAGCGTTATCACCAAGACTAGTGAAACACACTACACATGGAGAGTAAGAAAATCAAATACACGTGGACAATATGTATAATACACATGGTCATGAAGTTCAACACCCCTACAACTGATCTTCAAGCTCAAATCATACCATAGAGTTCAACATACTAGCACACCTACACATACTCTGATTTGGAAGCTAGTACCAGCTCTGCCATAGTATCATCGGGACCAACATGGAAAACAACGTGAGCCTCATCAAAGCCTTCAAGCAAAACCTAGCAATACTATCAATCCATCACCACTATATACCACAACATCACATGCTCATAGATCGACATTCTACAATGCTACCACATGCTCAGAGATCTACTCCTACCACATGCTCACAGATCTAAGCTCTATCGACTAGGGAGGAGACAGTGATTGAACTTACATCCATCGGTGAAGCGGGGTGGAGGTGTAGAACATATCGGAGAAGAGAAGGGAGACAAATTTCCACCTCCGTCTACCGTCGGCCATAGAAGACGCACTGCTTACCTGCTCATCGGTGAAGAATCTGTGTGGGATAGATAGCTTGAGGGGGGGGGTCTGCGGTGAGCCAAAGGTGTCTAAATAGCGAGACCAATTCAGCGAGGTGGCCCAGTTTGTCCTGCCGCTTTTCCAAGGGCATGTGCGAGCTCGCCCATCTTCCTGTTCGCATGAGCTCGACGCCGCATTCCCATCCCGTGCACGCCGCGAGCCTCGCTGAGAGGAAACAACCGATTCGACTGTTCCTAGCGGGTCGACTGGAAGGCGCTTTAAACATCATGCGAGCCAAGATTTCTTCAGGCTACCAAACGGTAGATTTCTTGGACTATTTTTGCATGGCTCGTACCTATTGGCCATGCTGCAGGCTACCAAAGCGTCATTAGGGCATCTTCAATGTTGATCCCTAAAATGAACACAGTATCCGTCCATGGACTGGTCCAGACTATCACGCATACATGGATGCGGGAGTCGGTCATCCAACCGCATCCCCTAAACATTGGTCCACGTCCCACCAATTTTGAAATTCAGATGCATAGGGTCCGATCACATAGCGCCCGATCACAACCAAAAAGAGATTGTTGTTCATAGTTTTTACATGCCCAATCACAAAGTATCTTAGTCCGACAGTCCATGCAAAAATGGATTTTTCCCCTTCCGGACCGGCTATCTGAGCTTATGATCACTCTACCGCTTCCTCCTTCTCGCCACCCTCTTCCTTCTCGGCGACTTCCTTCTCCGTCGTTTCTAGCTGCTCCTTCAAGCGCTTCAACATCCTAAGATGGACGACTTCTATGATCATCCTTGCATCGTCATCCAACTCCTCCACTTCAAGGTCAACATCTTTGAATCCTCCGAAGCGGCTTTGATCTCAGCCTCCTTCTCTTTGATCTTGGCCTTCTTCTCTTCAAACTTGAGCTTATTATCAGTCGCCACCATGAAGATGTTAAACCTCTCAGCCTTACATGCCTCCTTGACTTAGAGCACTTGACACGTGCGTCCTCCTTCGCCAAGATGTCCTCGAACATCTCCGTCATCTTAGTCATCGCCCCTTCTCGCTTCTCCTTCTCCTCCTCCTACTTATTTTCCTATAGTTCTCTTCTAACCTTCTTCGACGGCTCTTTGTGGGTCGGTTGGATCTCCCGCTTCTTCCTTGTGCCGATGTCGGCGATCTTGACAAAGTTGACAATGAATAAATTTCACTTAGGTTGCCCACTCAACTTCAACCAACAATACAAGAGGACGAAGTTCCTCTTCTCAACCTTCAAAAATAAGTTGCATGCACGGAAAGGATACAAAGAAAAACATTGTCAACAAGTTGCATATTTGATTCAGTCAAATGACCAACACATAGAGAATATTCGGCCAACAAGTTGCATATCCGATCTAGCCAAATGACCAACACATAGAGCATATACGGCCAACAAGTTGCATATCCGATCCGGCCAAATGGCCAACACACATATCATATCCGGCCAAATGACCAACATATATAATGCTACGTGTGAACTGCGTTGAGATTTCCCCGAAGAGCAGGGGATGATGCAGTACAGTAGAGATAAGTATTCCCCTCAGTTAAGAACCAAGGTTATCAATCCAGTAGGAGAACCAAGCAACACCTCGTTAGCAGCACCTGCACACAGACAACAAATCCTTGGAACCCAACGCGAGCAAGGGGTTGTCAATCCCTTGATGGTTACGAGCAAGATTAAATTGTATGGTATTTGATAGATATATCGGACAAAAAATACAAAATAAAAATAAATAAACTAAAATCGCAGCAAGGTATTTTTAGGATTTTTATATGATAAAAGATAGACTCGGGGGCCATAGTTTTCACTAGAGGCTTCTCTCAAGAAAATAGCATATGGTGGGTAGACAAATTACTGTTGGGCAATTGATAGAAAAGAAAATAATTATGACGATATCCAAGGCAATGATCATGTATATTGACATCATGTTCGAGACAAGTAGACCGAAACGATTTTGCATCTACTACTATTACTCCACCCATCGACTGCTATCCAGTATGCATCTAGAGTATTAAGTTCATAAAAAATAGAGTAACGCCTTAAGCAAGATGACATGATGTAGAGAAGTTAAACTCACGTATGAATAAACCCCATCTTTTTACCCTTAATAGCAACGAAACATACGTGTCATGTCCCCTTCTGTCACTGGGATTGAGCACCGCAAGATCGAACCCATTAGAAAACACATCTTCTCATTGCAAGATAAATCAATCTAGTTGGCCAAACCAAATTAATAGATCGGAGAAGAAATACGAAGCTATAACAATGATGCATAAAAGTGTTCAGAGAAAACTCAAATAATATTCATGGATAGATCTGATCATAAACTCACAATTCATCAGATCCCAGCAAACACACCACAGAAAAGAATTACATAAGATAGAATTCCAAGAACATCAACAAGAACATTGTATTGAAGAACATCGAGCGAGAAGAAGCCATCTAGCTACTAACTATGGACCCATAGGTCTGTGGTAAACTACTCACGCATCATTGGAAGGGTAGCAAGGTTGATGTAGAGCCCCTCCGTGCTTGAGTCCCTCTCTGGCGGAGTGCCAGAAAGGTCTCCAGATGGGATCTCTCGAGAACAGAGGCTTGCGGCGGCGGAAAAAGTATTTCATGGACCCCTCTGTTGGTTTTCTGTTTTTAGAGAATTTATAGAGGCAGAGTTAGGTCAAACGGAGCCACATGGGCCCCACAAGCTAGCAGGGGTGTGCCCTGGTGCCTTGTGGGCTACTGCTCCATCTTCTCGTCCCCTCCCAAAGCTTCCATGGTCTCTTATTGACAGAAAAAAATCTCTAAAAATTTTCGTGGCATTTGGACTTCATTTGGTATTGATATTCTGCAAAGTCAAAAACAAGCAAAAAACAACAACTGACACTAGGCACTAAGTTAGTAGGTTAGTCCCAAAAAAACAATATATAGTTGCTTGTAAATGTATTTGAAACATCCAAGATTGATACTATAATAGCATGGAACAATCAAAAATTATAGATACATTGGAGACGTATCATATAACAACGTACTTGAAAGGATCGATATGGTTGACTAGAGGGGGGGTGAATAGGCAACTACCAATTTTTAGCTTTTCTTAACAAATTAGGCTTAGCAACAAAAGGTTGTCTAGATGTGCAACTAGGTGAGCAACCTATATGATGCTAACAACAACAACAAGTACAAGCAAAGGATACAACACAACAATAGCTTGCACAAAGTAAAGTTAAGAGATAACCACAGGTGGAGCTGGTGGAGACGAGGATGTGTTACCGAAGTTCCTTCCCTTTGAGGGGAAGTACGTCTCCGTTGGAGCGGTGTGGAGGCACAATGCTCCCCAAGAAGCCACTAGGGCCACCGTATTCTCCTCACGCCCTCACACAATGCGAGATGTCATGATTCCACTAGTGGTGTCCTTGAAGGCGGCAACCGGACCTTTACAAACAAGGTCGGGGCTCTCTCCACAACCGAATTAGAGGCTCCCAACGAACCACAGATCTTCACCAGAATGTAATGTGGCTCCGAGGTGAGCTCAACCGTCTAGGGTGCTCAAACACCCAAGAGTAATAAGATTCATCTAGACGAGCGACGACAGCTACGCACCACCGAGCTCTCGCCGTGCTTGGGAGAGTCACTGGACTCCCAGGAACCATCGCTGCTGCTGCGGCGACGTCCATAGTTAGGACTCCCTGAGGTTTTTCTTCTTTTGGTCCTTGCGAGGAATCAAGACGAACCCCGCGAGGGTGTGTAAAGGGCCTGTAGTTCTTTTGCTCCAATGCTTATTATTCCTATTATGATGTTTGTGGTTGCATGTCTTGCTTCGGCATCGTTCCCCGTCCCCTTTTCATCCCGGCGATAGCTTAGCGCTCTACGCCGGCAGGTCCCAGTCCCCAGGCAGGCTTCAGCCGTCGCTGGTATGCCAGGTCGTGGTGCCGTGGTCAAGGCCAGGAGGTGAGCGGCCCGAGGTCCGGTAAGAGCTCCTAAGGCGCGATGCTCAAGAGGTCCCCCTTGGCGTGCAAGTAGCTTCTTGAAGGCTGAAAAGAAAGGCAGCGTTGCCGGAGTAAGGCTGCAAAAGTCAAAAATTCCGGATTGTGGCGTCACGCCAATCATGAACGTGTGACTTATCTTAATGAGCCTGAGGTGATTCCCTGCGCGGTGCGCCTGATATGTGCTTTGGCGGCAGTGTAGCTAGGTTAGGCTCGCGCCGCCCCCTTTCCCGCTCTTCTAGATGCTCTGCGTCCTCGGGTCCCGACCCTCGAGCGATGCTCAGCCACCGCTGGTATGCCAGGTCGCGATGCAGTGGTCAAGGCCAGAGGGTGAGGTCCGGAGAGTTAGTAAGAGCTCCTGAGGCACGATGCTCAGGAGCCCGCCCTTTAACGCGCAAGCAAATCACGTGACAAAGGGGGGAGCCGGCAGGGCCACCCGTGGCTAAGCTCCGGAGATTCCTGCGGGTTAGTTCGAGGGGAGAATATAGTTCATAATCGTGATTGCTGTCCTGCCACTGGTCTTTCCGCGAGAAGATGAAGGCACTGAGGACCCCGTGAGGTGACGTGCGCGGGGCGGGCCGCGAGCCAGAGCTCGATCTCTCAGGTTTGTCAGCGTTGCATGGACGGACCCGAGCACAAGCGGCGTGCCACCATGTGTAGCCCCTTGTGGGATGAGCAGGAGGCCAGTCAGCAACGTGGGAGGCCGTGAAGGGCGACAGGTAAGCAGGTAATAGTCATAACGCAACTCACGGAAGGAGACAAGCTAGTTCAGGTAAATGCAAGAACGATACATGCCACAGGGACGGACCCAAGCGGCCTGGGGATGATGCAGCCCGAGGGGCACCCCCAACAGAGTAAAATAAAGATGCAAAAGGATACATGTCGCAGGGACAGGCCCGTGCGACCTGGGGATAATGCAGCCCGAGGGGCGCCCCCAACTGAATGAACCGGAAAGAGTCACCCGACACCGTTGCTGAAGAGGTGTTGGAGTAGCTGAAGACGCGTGCTGAAGAAGTTGCTCCTCACGAGCCGCCTGGGTCCTGAACCTCGGGAGGCTCTGGGGGCCCGGGAGGCTCATGAAGAACCGTCGTCATCTCCGCTAGGACCACATGGTGCCTGGCCTCCTGAGCCGCCAGAATGCTCCGCAGGCGACGCTGGAAGGTAACAGCCACGTTCGGCAGGCCGAAAGGCATGCGAACGTAGCTGTGAGGTGGACCCTCGCACTGACCAACCCGCGAAGGCCAAAAGCGCTCCTGGGATGCGGCCCTGTTGAGCCCTGGGATGTTGACGCAGACGCGCAGCTCGTCGTCCTCGCCAGGACAAGGAGTCACGCCGGTGATGGGCGGCGGTCACCGCGCATGGCTCTTGCCTCTTGAAGCTCCTCGGTGGCCTTGGTGATGAACTCCTGGGCACCGGGCACTCCATGCCTTGTGCCCTCATGAGGGAAGCGTGCACTGAAGCATGCCTCCACGTGGTGCCCGAGCGCCTCCCTCGTGATGTTGACTAGGTCTGAGGCCCTCCAGAAGAGAGCCCCCGAGCCCAGCCCGAGGAGGGCGCCGGGCGCGCCTTCCTATGCGAGGGAGGGAGGCGCCCCATCTACGGGCGCAGGTCCTGAGGTGGTGCCGCTGGAGACACCGCTCTCCTGAAGCTCTTGGCGGAGCAGCTGTTTCTTCTTCTTGGGGACAACCTCAGGAGGGTAGACGGTGCCTTCGTTGTCCGGGTCTTCGGTCGCCGCAGCCTGGTAGGCGCGCTCGAGAGAGCACACTGCGTCCTTCTCCTCGCAGGCGACCGTGATGACGCCGCAACTCCCTGGCATCTTGAGGACATTGTAACCATGGTGAGTCACTGCCATGGACTTGGCCAGGGCCGGATACCCAAGGATGGCGTTGTATGGAAGGAGAATGTGGGTGGCGTCAAAGTCGATGAGCTCAGTGCGATAGTTGTTGTGCTTGCCGAAGGTGATAGGGAGGCGGATCTGCCCTATCGGGGTGGTGGAGCCATCGGTCACTCCTGAGAAGGGCTTGGTCGGCTGCAGCTGATCATATGGCACTCGGAGGCGGTTAGACGTATCGATGGAAAGAACATTGAGCCCTGCGCTGCCGTCGATGAGGGTCTTGGTGACAAGGACGTTGCTGATGATGGGCGAGCAGAGCATCGGGAGGGCGCCGGTAGTTGCCGCGCACTTGAGCTGGTCAGAGGAGCTGAAGGTAATGGTGCACTTGGACCACCTGAGCGGACGCGTGGCCTCGAGCCTGGGAAGGGCCGCGTTCACCTCACGGGCGAACTGCTTGATGATGCGCTGAGAGGCTGGGGCCTGCGCGTCGCCCAAGATGCAAGCGATGGTTCGCGGCTCCTGGAAGCCCCCAGCCCCCTCGTCCTGATGATGATCGTCGTTCCTCCTTGGTGGTGGTGGCAGCGGAGGGAGGCCAGCTTTTCCTTGAGGACGGTCCTCACGAGGCTGGTCCCTCCAGGCGCCCTTGCGAGGCTGGTCCTGCTAGCGGTCCTCACGAGGCTGGTCGCGCCACTCCTGGCAGGGGCCGCGGTCGTCCCAGCGTCCTCCACTCCGTCCTCCTCCATGGCCGTAGCCTCGGTCATTGCACTCAGGGCGTCGACCGAAGCGCCCGTCGCGGATGGCCCTGAGCTCCTGTCAGTCATTGGTGTTGTGGCTGTGTACGTTGTGGAAGGCGCAGAACGGGCGGCTGCCCTTGGACGACTCCGGGTGGTCGCAGCCGCGCTTCATCTCTGGTTCAGCCGCTAGCACGTCCGCTCCCTTGTGCTTCACATCCTTGGTCTTAGCCTTCTTGTCTTCTGGGTCGGCAGCTGGGAGCTCGAGGAGGGAGAGGCGTCCTTCCTCAGCTCTCGCACACTTGGTCGCCATGTTGAACATCTCCAGAGCCGTGTGTCGGTGTCAAAACCGGCGGATCTCGGGTAGGGGGTCCCGAACTGTGCGTCTAAGGTCGATGGTAACAGGAGACAGGGGACACGATGTTTACCCAGGTTCGGGCATTCTCTATGGAGGTAATACCCTACTTCTTGCTTGATTGATCTTGATTAATATGAGTGTTACAAGATTTGATCTACCACGAGATTGTAATGGCTAAAACCCTAGAAGTCTAGTCTGTATGACTATGATCATCTATCCTCTATGGACTAAGCCCTCCGGCTTATATAGACACCGGAGGGGACTAGGGTTGTACAAAGTCGGTTACATAGAAAGGAATCTTCATATTTGGACGCCAAGCTTGCCTTCCACGCCAAGGAGAGTCCCATCCGGACACGGGAGAGAGTCTTCGGTCTTCGTATCTTCACAGCCCATCAGTCCGGCCCATGTCTAACAGGTCGGACGCCCGAGGACCCCCTAGTCCAGGACTCCCTCAGTAGCCCCTGAACCAGGCTTCAATGACGGGGTGTCCGGCCCGCAGATCGTCTTCGGCATTGCAAGGCAGGTTCCTCCTTCGATGACTTCAAAGAGCTGTATTCGGCCTTTCATTTAATGTCATACCCCTCGGCTTCTGTGCATCCATTGCTTTAGCTTCCACGTGTCGAGCGAATATGAGAGGTCAGGGTACATTTTGCGTATAACACCCTTGCCATGTAAGGAAAGCGTCTATTTAAAGGGATTGGATCTCAGATCCGCTTCACATGACGCGGAAAATTCTCCGAGTTTGCTAGGAGAGACCATTCCAACATGACTAGTGCTCCCAGTTCTTCCTCCCATCCCCACGGCCCTGAAAAAGGCGATTGGGAGAGATGTTCCGTATCCCACGGTCAGCTAGTGAAGTGTAACAGCCCCAAAATTGGGTTATCAATTTTTGTGCTGTTATTCTCTCCTGGCACTCATTTTCAAAATCTTTCTCCTGAGTTTGTTGGATGACTCTAAGAATTCTTGTCATTTTCCAACCTTCCAAAACCTTGCTCATGTCTTTGTCAGTGGGCAAGACCTCATTTGTATCACCTCAAATCCTCTCAAACCCTAATTCCAAATTGTTGGAATCTGAATATGGCCTTTGTGATTACAAATGAGCTATCATTTTCCTTGAGCTGTTGATCATCCCATCTGTTCCCAGAGACCCTCCTATCCTTGTAAACCCTGGATATGCAAAAATATTGCTAAGTCCCATGCAATATTTTGAATTATGATTTATTCCTTTTCTTGCATTTCCGAGGAATAAAATCCAAATGCATAGCTAGCCATCTCCTAAATTCATGAAAATGGGTGGAGTTGATATTTATGCCTAATCCAAGCTCTGGCAAACATATTGGCCATAATTAAATAAGGAAAATTGCCTTTTCTTATTTTATGCCAATATTTCAATCCTGCCATTTTCTAAAGGAACTACTATTTCTATAGCATAGAAAATTCCCACATAAATTGTGGAGCTTTTACTTGCTATATAATCACTAGTTCCATCCTCATCTTATGTTCCTCAGTTCAAAAATTGGGCACATGATCCAATGCAAGTTTCTGCCTTCTCCGAAATTTTGTAAAGGAAGTGCTTTATTCCTAATTCCAATTGAGCTGAAATTTGGCAGGGTGATTAACATTGATAAGTCACCCATGTATACCAAAGATGAGCTCAATCCCTTCCTCCTAGCTCCCTGTGCAATTTTTCAAAGTTTCTGACCAGATTGTAACTTTGTGAAGGAAGTACCTTCATAGAGTTCCCAAATGGGATGAAACTTTTCCATCTTCTCAAGTATCTCAAATCGTTAGCCTCCACCTAAATTCAGTTCATTTCATTGAACTATGTGAGCACAGGAGCAATTCTTGCTTTCTGTCCAATTTTTCAGTTTGTGAAGCAAGTGTATTTTATCTTGCTCCATTATGGCTGAAAATATTCCCAAGCCTTCTCCTACTCCTATAACCTAGCTCCAACAAATTTTGGCTCATTTGAGTTAGCCATTTGCCCTGAGGATTTTTCTCAAGTTTCTGGACAGAAGAGATGCTTGTGAAACAAGTACCAATTTGGCAACTCCATTTGGTATGATCTTTTTGCAGCATCTACATATGACCTAATAATAAAGCTTTGCCAAGTTCTAGCTCAATCCATCACTCCTAGTGAGTGCTTCTTCATCATTTGATTTCTGGACCAGATTTGGCATTTGTACTGCAACTATGTTAAATCTTTGTCCTAATAACCTCATAATTCCCAGAACCGTAGTCCTTGCTACCCTAAGCCTACCAGACATCAATTTTACGTTTTAACCTCTCTGGTTTTATCTCTAGAATGTGGTCAAGATTGCAACAGCAAACTTGTGAAGCTTAGTTTACTCAGCTCCATTTGTCTCTGCCCGTTTCTTTACCGTAATAACACTCTATCTTCGATGGACTACGCGGTAGACATGAGCTGGCATCAGTAAAAACTCCAGAGCGCGCCTTGTCCGTGGTGACCACGAGGGCAGCCAGCCAAAACAGTGGTCTTGCCACTATTCTCGTCGGCAGCGCTGCTCCGACCGGCTCTGGCATCCTCCTTGATGCCCAACAGCTCCCCCTCGACGTCGTCTTCCCCCTGGATCCCTCTCCCCCTCTGTTTTATTCTCCGGCGAGCCGTGCCAACGACCGAGCAGTGCGTGCCCGTGAGCTCGTCTTCTTCCCCACCCCTGTCCTCTTCCTCCTTTCGTCTCTGAGTGTCACTCGTCTCCGTGAGCCTCTGGCGCTTGTCCGCTTCCCCCTCGTCGCCTTCCCGTGCATCCCCGTGACCGCTGTGGCCGCCAGGGCATTGGCCGGACTTGCCCGGCGGCACTCGGCTCGGTCAAACTTCACCCCGGCTATTTTAGGAGCCTGCGACCCCCTCGAGCTCTTCAGTAGCTTCCCCACCCTCCTCTACGCCTCCCCACGCTCCTCATTTCTCCCCGGAGTCGCTCCCCGACCACCACCATCGCCATGGTCGCCGCCTCGGGCCTCCATCGATTCCGTCACCCCCGAGCCCTCCTCTCCGTTTCCTCACCACCACCGCATCCCCCATGCTCCGGCGAGCCGCCCCGTAGCCTCGGCCTCTCCTCTCCCACACCGGAGCACCCTATTCACCGGTGGCCGAAGCTCCTCTCCGCCGCGGGCCCTACAGCCCCTTCTCCGGCGCTCCTCAACGGCAGTGACCACCACCCGGAGATGCGCCTCTCTCTGCTGATCTCCTGGGTAGGTCGCCCGTCCGCTGTCGTGGCCGGACGCGCCGGCAATCGCCGTCGAGGCGATCTCCTCCCTCGGCCACGCTCGATCCCGAGCGGGAGGAAGAAGAAGCCAGGGCCAGGCGGGCCCCACCTCGCGCGGACCCCACCCGCCAGTCTAATAGCGGCGTTGACCAGGTACGCTGACGTGGATAAGTGGAGGCGTAATCCTCTGGATTACGTCTTCAGTTGTCCGAAAGCGTATTCTCGTGCTTCTTTAGATCAAAATGAGTTTTCACTTATCCAAAGGCGTATTTCTGAGAATGCGCTTTCTACTTTTCAGCCCGCCCACCGAAGTGCTTATTTTGTGAACATTCACTGTTTAAGCCTCTTTTCTGCCTAAAAAGTGAATGGCCACAACTTTCCACTCGTAACTCCGATTGAGGTGATTCCAATGCTCATGTTCTCTGTTCGCCGAGCTCTTTCCGTTGGTACCATTTTCATAATGTTTTCACATAGTGAAAATTACCATTTTGCCCTTGCCCGTAAACAGCCCCCTCCGAGAGAGAACTGTTTCCGGCAAATCTTTCCGCGATCGTTCCACACTTTTTCCCGGAGTATTTCTTGACCCCCAGGCAAGCCAACCTCTTATCATTAGCCCCGAACTTGCATGTTGACTTTGCTTGCACCTTGTGTGTGTGTAGTTGCAGTTGTTTCTCATCGTTTTCGTCTGCAGTTATTTCGTTATGCTTATCATGCATGCTTGTGTTTTCACGATATCTTTTGCCATGCTAATTAGAATGTTGTTATTGTTAATGCCATGTCACTACTCTACTTTATTTTCATGTCATCGTTATAAAATGCTATGATGATTGTAATGCACCGTTGATATGCTAGTACTTGGTATTGTCTTTATGCTATAGTTGTGCACTTGAGAAGTTTGACATTTTGTCCATGCATTTGTATGATGCATGCTCATTGTTGCATTCATGTTAAATATGCTCATGATGATTGAGAAGTTAATAAGATGACTTAATAATAACAAACCTCCTCCGTCATCGATGGGATCGAGTCGTAGTGCCACCAAATCGAACTTCTTCAGTGCAGCCACATTTGCCTTTGTGGGAAGGCCTTAATGCGATCTATTGTCGTGCCTCTCGCCGGTGCCTCCAACGATGGAAGGTTATGGGCGCGCGCTACCCTGATCAGCTAGGCGGACATAAGCCTTGTGTGCCCGGGTTTGTTTTTGAGCTCATGTCCCTGTTTGGGACCGTTTATGTTTTGCCAGGACGGTGGCCGTTGGTGTCTTTGGTAGGCACGGGGCCACCTAGGACTGAACCCAAAAGGGGTGTTGATCGGAGTGGCCGGGAGAGTGTCATGGCAGTAGGTCGGTTTTGTCGGAATGTCGTTGGTCCACCCGAATGGGATGACGAGGCCATGGGTTCCGTGGTTGGGTACAGTGCGCTACCACTGCAGAGTGTTTATAAAGTCTATCGATAGCCACATAGTTCGTAGTAGGTCACACTATCAGGTCTTGGTCGAAATGGAGGATAAACCTGAAATAACTAAGTTGATAAATAAATATGTGATAACAAGAATGTGGTGACTTGGACTATGGGATAGTCGTGAGAAGTCACGGCGATGTTTTGATATGATCACGAGACGAGGTCTCGGTGAGTGTTGAACCAAGTATGGTTCCATTTGTGATCCGTGAGTGATCACCGTTTGGTTACGAGGTAACCCGTTGAACCGAGTATGGTTCCGTTTGTGATTCGTCATGATCACTGTTCGTTTGCGAGGCAACCCATTGGTAAGAGAGTCCGAGGGACTCGGTGCACAAGTTTGGTTGCATTGCATGAGTAATATGTTTGCATTTAAAGAACCATGGCAGAACAGGAGATAGTTGCATAAAGTTAACATGCTATGTCTGCATTGGATATGACCGGTAGTTTATATTCAGCATAGTTTCATGATGCCATGCCATGCTTGATTGATATGCTAGATTATGCCATGAGGGAGATGATATGCTACGTTTTGCTACTGCTATGTTAGAAGCCTGTTTTGATATGCCATGTTAGTAGAGGCTATGATGTTGTTCATGCTTAGTTGATCTATATCATGCCGTGTTTAGTAATTGATATGAGATAGATTGTTGCATGCGCTTGGTTCTTGCTTTGTCATCGGCTTGTTTGGATGCTATGTATTTGGTTGTCTTGCAAGTACATTCAATGTACTGACCTGGCGTGTCATGCCAGTTTTGTAGGCCCTGCCTGGATTGTTCGCTTGTTCCGTCGCGCTAGGCCGTAATCTTGCCAGTGCTGTGAGTTATGGAGCCCAGCCAGAGTTGTTATGCTGTCAAACCAAGACTTCCACCGCCATTTAAATAGATTTCCGCTACCATTTAAATAGCATTAGGGCTATGCTAGATAATTGTATTCATCAATGATGTAATCATATACACATGTATTTGATGAATATTCTTGTACTTGGAATGCTGTATCATGGACCTGTCGTGCGTCAGGTGTTATCCTGGGCTGACGTGCGAAGGCCCCCTGCTCCATGCAGATCGGGGTGCCACAGGACATGGTATCAGAGCAGCCAGGCTAGCATAGGTTATCCTAGCATTAGATCACCGCTACCATTAACCCGTAATGACCCTAAGGGATTTGATCCATCCCTGGCATCCGGCATGGCCACTGTTAATCCACAGGTGGCACAGTCGGGACCTACACGTCCTCACCCCGCTGTCCCCACCTAGTTATCCGTGGATCGAATAGCAACCCTATCCTTTCTGGTCGGCCGCGCCGCTTGCCCTTCACCATTAAGGGAAAGGGGCCACACCATGCGGGTATGTCCCGCATAGCTACCTATAAAAGCCCCTTTCCGCTCGCCGTATCGCTCACCCCTCAGTCAGCCATGGCTAGCACCCTCAAAGCTCCCAAGTTTTACACCCGCACCTTTGCCGTCAACCATACAGGCTTTCCACCTCTTCTTACTGAGATGCTCACCAAAGCCTTTGGTTGTAATGCTAGCCCCGATTACCTGGTGGTCCAATCGACACCCGTCCCTCACCTTCACCGCTATGATGCAAGAGTGCACATCTGCCCAGGTCCCGCAGTAGATGGTCAGCCCTTGGTTTTTCAGGGCAGAGCCATGCCCACTACTGATTTGGCCATTCAGGCCACTGCTGTGGAGGCTATCCTATACCTCCGAACCAAGTTCCCGCAAGTGGCAGAGAGGCGGGAGTTCTGCTTTTTCCCCGTGGTGACAAAAGCAGGAATTCAGCCTCCTATCACTATTCCGGGAGATGACCCCGCAATCGCTCGCCTGGTGCAGTATATCACTGCCCAGGGGATGATGATTTCTAAGATGCTTGCCGAATTTAGAACCGTGGACAACGATGCGGTACGAGTTGTCAAGGAAGCTTATCGTGAGGCTCGTAAATTCGCATCGCAAGCCATTCACCCCATGCCAGCCGAACCAGTGCTACCCTCTCAGCCTGTGTTGTGGCCCAGGCCAAACATCATCACTCTCGACAAGGCTCTTTACCGAATCCACCAGCAGCATTTGCTTGGATCAATTTCAGCCACACCCCCAGTAGTCGAACACCAACCCATAGTAGTGCCAGACGACGAAGATGGAGATTGGCTCAGTCTTCATCCTCCAGGAGAGCCCCAGCAAGGCCAGTCCTTTGCATGACCTCAGTCACGAAGTGGGATGATCCTGCAAGTGGGTCAGTCAGTCTGTTCATCCTCGATATGAGGATAGAACTATGTATCCCGGAGTGAGTAGTTTCGTTTAGTGCGTAGAGCGTTCGTGCCTTGTTGTATGCTTGCACTGTTTGTAACCCGTGATGTGTTTATGTATGCTTTCTTGCTTTTGATTTTTGTGTGCTTGTTTTTGGTTGTCTCTCTGTCAAACAGAGATGTTTGACAGGGTTGGCAATGTGTGCTAACAAGATTTTAATCAGTAGAGCACATGCACTAAAAACAACATGGGCTCGTCCCGAGTCTTCAATAAAATGCGCGCTGGTGTAGGTATATGTATGCCATGATTACATATACCCACTAGCATTAAAACACCTTAGAATGATTTGTTTGATGTGTTTTTCATTGCATGTTTATTGCATCTGTCTGTTTGCTAGTTTAGATTATACTGCATGCTGCACGCGTACCTGGTTCACCCACGAGTACATTTAGGGCAGTACTCGGGGGAATGCAAAGTCACATATCCCTCTCTATCTGTGCATACTCCGTGTGCCGGATTTCTAAACCCAGAGCCTCGCAGAGGAATTTCCGTCTGGTAGTTCCTCGTCTCGAATTCTTTTTCCCGATTTCATTTCCGGAGGAACACTGCCAACTTTATTTCACCCGATCCAGTACATCTACCCCGATACAGATTTCAACTCCGATTCTACCTCGACACCTACTTTTTCATGGAGCAATCCATGAAATTTTCCTCGTACCCCAGTGTGATTCTGAGCTGGCGCAGCCACCTCACCCGCATCCGAACCCCATCATCATCACCATCACTGCCTTGCATGGCGTCGGTCAGTCGCCACCACCGCTCCACCGCAGCACGCGATTACTCCGCCGACGTGAAGCGTCGGAGAATCAAGCGTGGCGGAGGACCACCCCGTGCACCATCTTCTTCCGCATCTCGAGCCACCGCACCTGGCCGCGCATTGTCTTGAGCTCGGTCATTCCTGATGAGCACCACCAAGAGGATCGATGATCCGATCAGCGTGCCCAGCAGAGCAGCCAGGAACCACCGTAGCGCCACCAGGAACACAGCCTCACCGAAGGAGCTTGGCTCGATCTCGTCCAAACCGAAGAGGTAGTGGAGCGGCATTGTGTTTGTGTGTTGGAAGAGAGCCGCGCCGTCGTCTTTTATAGCCCAACCCCGGTGTACGGTGAGCGATGTCCAGGAAAATTGCTCGTCGCCCGATCACCGGCGTCCAGGAGGCGAATCCGCAAGCAATGCCGACAAGGCGCTGGCCCGCGACGTGAGTGCTCGTTGCACCGGCGTTGTGCACGCCACGCATTACGGCACTAGGGTCCTCATCGCCCTAGGAGTTAGATGCACGCTGCGCCAAGCCGCACACGGAGCAGCAGCGTAGGAGAAGCAGCAAGCCGGAGGTAGAAGAAGGAGGCTGCCAGTGGGCCCTGGACCCACGTGTCAGCAGGTGAAACCATTGTTCATTGAGTGCATCTAATTTTTTTTCAAGAGTTTGATCTCGAGTGCCCCTAGCCGTGGATATAACCGTGTTTGCCCTTATCTCTCCCTGGGTGTACCAATTATCGGTGCCCCCAACTCGTTTGAGTTTAACCAAAGTGTTAAAATTAACCCAGAGGCTTTCCCCGGAGCGGTTATCTTTGCAAGTGTGCTGTAACCCTAGGAATCTCAAGGACGAGATTATTTTTTAAGGGGGGAAGAGTTGTAACAGCCCCAAAATTGGGTTATCAATTTTTGTGCTATTATTCTCTCCTGGCACTCATTTTCAAAATCTTTCTCCTGAGTTTGTTGGATGACTCTAAGAATTCTTGTCATTTTCCAACCTTCCAAAACCTTTCTCATGTCTTTGTCAGTGGGCAAGACCTCATTTGCATCACCTCAAATCCTCTCAAACCCTAATTCCAAATTGTTGGAATCTGAATATGGCCTTTGCAATTACAAATGAGCTATCATTTTCCTTGAGCTGTTGATCATCCCATCTGTTCCCAGAGACCCTCCTATCCTTGTAAACCCTGGACATTTTGTCCATGCATTTGTATGCTGCATGCTCATTGTTGCATTCATGTTAAATATGCTCATGATGATGGAGAAGTTAATAAGATGACTTAATAATAACAAACCTCCTCCGTCATCGATGGGATCAAGTCGTAGTGCCACCAAATCGAACTTCTTCAGTGCAGCCACATTTGCCTTTGTGGGAAGGCCTTAATGCGATCTATTGTCGTACCTCTCGCCGGTGCCTCCAACGAGGGAAGGTTATGGGCGCGCGCTACCCTGATCAGGTAGGCGGACATAAGCCTTGTGTGCCCGGGTTTGTTTTTGAGCTCATGCCCCCGTTTGGGACCATTTATGTTTTGCCACGACGTTGGCCGTTGGTGTCTTTGGTAGGCACGGGGCCACCCAGGACTGAACCCAAAAGGGGTGTTGGTCAGAGTGGCCGGGAGAGTGTCATGGCAGTAGGTCGGTTTTGTCAGAATGCCGTTGGTCCACCCGAATGGGATGACGAGGCCATGGGTTCCGTGGTGTGGGTACAGTGCGCTACCTCTGCAGAGTGTTTATAAAGTCTATCGATAGCCACACAGTTCGTAGTAGGTCACACTATCAAGTCTTGGTCGAAATGGAGGATAAACCTGAAATAACTAAGTTGATAAATAAATATGTGATAACAAGAATGTGGTGACTTGGACTATGGGATAGTCGTGAGAAGTCACGGCAATGTTTTGATATGATCACGAGACGAGGTCTCGGTGAGTGTTGAACCAAGTATGGTTCCATTTGTGATCCGTGAGTGATCAAAATTTGGTTACGAGGTAACCCGTTGAACTGAGTATGGTTCCGTTTGTGATTTGTCATGATCACCGTTCGGTTGCGAGGCAACCCGTTGGTAAGAGAGTCCAAGGGACTCGGTGCACAAGTTTGGTTGCATTGCATGAGTAATATGTTTGCATTTAAAGAACCATGGTAGAACAGGAGATAGTTGCATAAAGTTAACATGCTATGTCTGCATTGGATATGACCAGTAGTTTATATTCAGCATAGTTTCATGATGCCATGCCATGCTTGATTGATATGCTAGATTATGCCATGAGGGAGATGATATGCTACGTTTTGCTATTGCTATGTTAGAAGCCTATTTTGATATGCCATGTTAGTAGAGGCTATGATGTTGTTCATGCTTAGTTGATCTATATCATGCCGTGTTTAGTAATTGATATGAGATAGATTGTTGCATGCGCTTGGTTCTTGCTTTGTCATCGGCTTGTTTGGATGCTATGTATTTGGTTGTCTTGCAAGTACATTCAATGTACTGACCTGGCGTGTCATGCCAGTTTTGTAGGCCCTGCCTGGATTGTTCGCTTGTTCCGTCGCGCTAGGCCGTAATCTTGCCAGTCCTGTGAGTTATGGAGCCCAGCCAGAGTTGTTATGCTGTCAAACCAAGACTTCCGCCGCCATTTATATAGATTTCCGCTACCATTTAAATAGCCTTAGGGCTATGCTAGATAATTGTATTCATCAATGATGTAATCATATACACATGTATTTGATGAATATTCTTGTACTTGGAATGCTGTATCATGGACCTGTCGTGCGTCAGGTGTTATCCTGGGCTGACGTGCGAAGGCCCCCTGCTCCATGCGGATCGGGGTGCCACATGAAGCTGTAAACACAGGGATTTCTTCCCCCCTCGGATCTAGTCCCCGTTCGAGCAGGATTGACTTCCTTCAACGGCAGGGCTCAAGCTGAGAATTTCCCCAATCCATCTAGGGGGGAACGAGTGTGCTTCGTTCCCTACTTGCTAAGAGGTGTCGGTTTTCCAATTCATCTGTTCCTTCGAGGACTTCTGGAGTATTATGGTCTTCAACTTCACAATTTCACTCCTGCCTCCATTCTGCACATCGCGGGTTATGTCACTTTTTATGAGCTATTCCTGGGTTGTGAGGCCCATTTTGAATTGTGGAGGAGGCTATCCTGCCTCTTCCCTCGTAACCAAGAGGGATCAATATTTGAAGTGGGCGGAGCCGAGGTATGGCGCATCGCCGGGACCGGATACTTGTCCGGCACACCAAAGAAGGCATCCGAAGAGTGGCCTTCCGAATGGTTCTATATTGAGGACGTCGCCCTTCCAGACCCAGTCCGAATGGGTCTTCCCGAATTCGCAAGTGTTCCATTGAAGAAACACCACGGCTGGCGCCCTCGGAGCCTCGAGGAGGAAGATAGTGCGGAAGTCCGCCAACTGGTGAGCAAGATAAAGACGCTTGCCCAGTCCGGATTACCAATAGTCGAGGTAATGGTGACTTCCATAGTGCGGGGGATCCAACCACTCCAATACAGAGGGCTTCCCATGTGGCACTATAATGGGGAAGACGACGCCTCCCGCTGCGGCCGGAAGGGTCCGGACACCCCCGCCGCTTTGGCAAAAATATTGACCGAGCTGTTCAAAGGGGAGGAAGAGGAATTTATTCGTATCAAGCGCAGAGATGGATTCTCCATGTACAATCCTCCTAGTTGGGTGAGTTCCAACCCTGCTGCTCCCCTCATTTTACTCCCTGGGTCAATTTTAATGAACATTAATCCGTCCATTTGTAACAGGAATGACAAAAGATCACCAAGGGGCTATATTGCCCCGCCCCACAGCCAGAGGACCACAACCAGGACCTTGACCCCATATTCGAAGAGGATCCGGACATATTCGTGGTGCTCGAGGATGGGGTGTTCTACCAGGCGAGCTATGACGGCACGAAAGTGGCCATCACCGCCGACTACCCCGGTCTTCTCCCTGCCTCCCACGTAAGTAACCAGGAGACATCCCCAAAAGAGCTTCCTCGTTCTGCCTCACCCACCGCACTGTATCGTGCTCCAAAGGGGAGGTGCTCGGCGCGTCATGCTGTACCAGAGGCAACTTCAAAGAGGACGACGCCCACGTCGGGCAAGCCTTCGAAGAGGAAAGCAAACGAAGATACGACCGAACCCTCACTGAAGAGGTATGGTTTCATAAATATGCCCCTTGGCAGTCACATCCAACTATGACTTATCAAGAAAAGCGTTCGTCGGACTATGTCCGGGGGTCCGGCCGGTCACACTCCCAACCGCCAGGTTCCAGACCCTGCCGTAAAGATGGGGGCTGATATGGGAGCGACACCGGATTGTCCTTTGGCCGAGGATTCGGACGATGCATCCGTCACCAACTCGGAAGTGGAGAGCGCCATGGGTCATCGGCGCCGGAGGGACGTTCTTCACGACCCCAGTTTTACAAAAGAGGCCTTCGATGCCTTTAGCTCGGCGGATGCATACATCTGACCTGCTTGAGACGGGCTTACCAGAGCCGCAGACCAGCATTTGAAAGATATGCGGGTAAGTGATGTCTACTACGCAACCTTCTTCTTGTAGACGTTGTTGGGCCTCCAAGTGCAGAGGTTTGTAGGACAGTAGCAAATTTCCCTCAAGTGGATAAACTCAGGTTTATCAATCCGTGGGAGGCGTAGGATGAAGATGGTCTCTCTCAAGCAACCCTGCAACCAAATAACAAAGAGCCTCTTGTGTCCCCAACACACCTAATACAATGGTTAGTTGTATAGGTGCACTTGTTCGGCGAAGAGATGGTGATACAAGTGCAATATGGATGGTAGATATGAGTATTTGTAATATGAAAATATAAAAACAGCAAGGTAGCAAGCGATAAAAGGGAGCGTAAACGGTATTACAATGCTAGGAAACATGGCCTAGGGTTCATACTTTCACTAGTGCAAGTTCTCTCAACAATAATAACATAATTTGATCATATAACTATTCCTCAACATGCAACAAAGAGTCACCCCAAAGTCACTAATAGCGGAGAACAAACGAAGAGATTATTGTAGGGTACGAAACCACCTCAAAGTTATTCTTTCGGATCGATCTAATCAAGAGTTCGTACTAGAATAACAACTTAAGAAACATATCAACAAAAAACCCTAATGTCACCTAGATACTCCAATGTCACCTCAACTATCCGTGGGTATGATTATACGATATGCATCACACAATCTCAGATTCATCTATTCAAACCAACACAAAGTACTTCAAAGAGTGCCCCAAAGTTTCTACTAGAGAATCAAGATGAAAACGTGTGCCAACCCCTATGCATAAGTTCACAATGTTACGGAACCTGCAAGTTGATCACCAAAACATACATCAAGTAGATCACGTGAATATCCCATTGTCCCCACAGATAAGCACATGCAATACATACATCAAGTGTTCTCAAATCCTTAAAGACTCAATCCGATAAGATAACTTCAAAGGGAAAACTCAATCCATTACAAGAGAGTAGAGGGGGAGAAACATTATAAGATCCAACTATAATAGCAAAGCTCGCGATACGTCAAGATCGTGCCAAATCAAGAACACGAGAGAGAGAGATCAAACACATAGCTACTGGTACATACCCTCAGCCTCAAGGGTGAACTACTCCCTCCTTGTCATGGAGAGCGCCGGGATGATGAAGATGGCCACCGGAGAGGGATTCCCCCCTCTGGCAGGGTGCCGGAACGGGTCTAGATTGGTTTTCGGTGGCTACAGAGGCTTGCGGCGGCGGAACTCCCGACCTAGGTTATGTTCTGGGGGTTTCTGTATATATATAAGAGGTTTTGGCGTCGGGAACAAGTCAGGGGGGGTCTCTGAGGCGGCCACGAGGTAGGGGGCGTGCCCCCACCCTCGTGGTTGCCTCGGGACTCTTCTGGTCCATATCCGATGCTCCGTGGGCTTCTTCTGGTCCAAAAATAATCTTCGTCAATTTTCAGGTCAATTGGACTCCGTTTGGTTTTCCTTTTCCGCGATACTCAAAAACAAGGAAAAACAGAAACTGGCACTGGGCTCTAGGTTAATAGGTTAGTCCTAAAATTCATATAAAATAGCATATAAATGCATATAAGACATCCTAGATGGATAATATAATAGCATGGAACAATAAAAAATTATAGATACGTTGGAGACGTATCAGCATCCCCAAGCTTAATTCCTGCTCGTCCTCGAGTAGGTAAATGTAAAAAACAGAATTTTTGATGTGGAATGCTACCTAACATAATTTTCAATGTAATTTTCTTTATTGTGGCATAAATATTCAGATCCGAAAGATTCAAGACAAAAGTTTAATATTGACATAAAAACAATAATATTTCAAGCATACTAACAAAGCAATCATGTCTTCTCGAAATAACATGGCCAAAGAAAGTTATCCCTACAAAATCATATAGTCTGGCTATGCTCTATCTTCATCACACAAAATATGTAAATCATGCACAACCCCGATGACAAGCCAAGCAACTGTTTCATACTTTTGATGTTCTCAAACTTTTTTAATCTTCACGCAATACATGAGCGTGAGCCATGGACATAGCACTATAGGTGGAATAAAATGGTGGTTGTGGAGAAGACAAAAAGGAGAAGATAGTCTCACATCAACTAGGCGTATCGACGGGCTATGGAGATGCCCATCAATTGATATCAATGTGAGTGAGTAGGGATTGCCATGCAACGGATGCACTAGAGCTATAAGTGTATGAAAGCTCAAAAAGAAACTAAGTGGGCGTGCATCCAACTCGCTTGCTCACGAAGTCCTAGGGCATTTTGAGGAAGCCCATCATTGGAATATACAAGCCAAGTATTATAATGAAAAATTCCCACTAGTATATGAAAGTGACAACATAGGAGACTCTCTATCATGAAGATCATGGTGCTACTTTGAAGCACAAGTGTGGTAAAAGGATAGTAGCATTGTCCCTTCTCTCTTTTGCTCTCATTCATTTTTTTGTTTTTTTGTCTTTTTGGGCCTTCTCTTTTTTTATGGACTCTTTTTTCTCCCTTTTTTTCGTCCGGAGTCTCATCCCGACTTGTGGGGGAATCATAGTCTCCATCATCCTTTCCTCACTGGGACAATGCTCTAATAATGATGATCATCACACTTTTATTTACTTACAACTCATGAATTACAACTCGATACTTAGAACAAGATATGACTCTATATGAATGCCTCCGGCGGTGTACCGGGATATGCAATGAATCAAGAGTGACATGTATGAAAGAATTATCAAGGTGGCTTTGCCACAAATACGATGTCAACTACATGATCATGCAAAGCAATATGACAATGATGAAGCGTGTCATAATAAACGGAACGGTGGAAAGTTGCATGGCAATATATCTCGGAATGGCTATGGACATGCCATAATAGGTAGGTATGGTGGCTTATTTGAGGAAGCTAATGGTGGGTGTATGGTACCAACGAAAGTTGCGCGATACTAGAGAGGCTAGCAATGGTGGAAGGGTGAGAGTGCGTATAATCCATGGACTCAACATTAGTCATAAAGAACTCACATACTTATTGCAAAAATCTATTAGTTATCGAAATGAAGTACTACATGCATGCTCCTAGGGGGATAGATTGGTAGGAAAAGACCATCGCTCGTCCCCGACCGCCACTCATAAGGAAGACAATCAATAAATAAATCATGCTCCGACTTCATCACATAACGGTTCACCATACGTGCATGCTACGGGAATCACAAACTTTGACACAAGTATCTCTAAAATTCACAACTACTCAACTAGCATGACTCTAATATCACCATCTTCATATCTCAAAACAATCATAAGGAATCAAACTTGTCATAGTATTCAATGCACTTTATATGAAAGTTTTTATTATATCCCTCTTGGATGCCCATAATATTAGGACTAAATTTATAACCCAAGCAAATTACCATGCTGTTTAAGACTCTCAAAATAATATAAGTGAAGC